>NC_087379.1:3721441-4021441 GCF_963675165.1 Halichondria panicea
CGTGTGTGTGTGCGTGCGCGCGCGCGTGTGTGTGTGTGTGTGTGTGCGTGCGTGCGTGCGTGTGTGTGTGTGTGTGTGTGTGCGTGTGTGTATGTGCCCCTGTGTGAGTGTGTGCGTGCGAGTGTGTGTGTGCCCCTGTCTGTGCGTATGCCCCTGTGTGTGCCCCCTGTGTGTGCGTGTGCCTGTGTGCCCCTGTGTGTGCGTGTGCGTGTGTGTGTATGTGTGCCGTCTGTGTTGTGTGCCCCCTGTGTGTGAGTGTGTGTTTGCGTTTGTGTGTATGTGTACCACTGTGTGTGATGCCCCCTGTGTGTGCGTGTATGCACGCACACACACACACACCACACACACCGCACACACCACACACCACACCGCACACACACCACACACGCCACACACACTCACACAGTCACACATACACTCATATGCACACACCAGGGGGCACAGGGCACAGGGCACACACGCACACGCACACACACAAACGCAGGGCACACACACACACGCACACTCACTCACACACACACACACACACACACACACTCACACACAGGGGGCACACAACATAGGGGGGTACACACACACACACATACACACACACACAGGGGCAGGGGCACACGCACACACACACCACACACACACGTAGGGCACACACCACACACACACACACTCACACACACACACACACACACATACACACACACGCACACAGGGAACACGCAACAAACGCAGGGCACACACACACACACACGCACACTCACACACAGGGAGCACACATACACCACACACACACACACACACACGCACATACAACACACACACACACTCAGGGGCACACACACACACAAACACACAGGGGGCATACACACACTCACAAACCACACACACACCACACACGCACACACACACACACACACACACGCACATAACGCACACACACACACACACATACACGCATACACCAGAGGGGGCACACACAACACACAAACACACACACACACTCACGACATGCAGGGCACACACACACCACACACACACGTAGGGCAAACACACACACACACACAGGAGGCGCACACACACACACTCACACACAGGGGGACACATACAAACACATACAAACACACATACACGCACACACACACACACACACACACACGGGGACATTACACACGCACACGCACACACCACACACACACACACACGCACACACGCGCACACACGCATACACAGGGGGCACACACACAGTCACACACACACACACACACACACACACACACATGCAGGCACACACACACGTACAAGCACACACAGGGGGCACACACACACACGCAAACGCACACACCGCACACGCACACACCACATACGCCACACACAGTCACACACACACACACACTCACATGCACACACCAGGGGGCACAGGGCACACACACACGCACACACAGGGCACACGCACACACAAAACGCAGGGCACACACACACACGCACACTCACACACAGGGGGCACACATACACAACACACACACAGGGACACACACACACACTCAGGGGCACACACACACACACAAAAACACAGGGGGCATACACACACGCACACACACGCACATAACACACGTACGCACACACACACACAACGCACACACACGCACATACACCAGGGGGGGCACGCACAACACACAAACACACACACACACACTCACGACACGCAGGGCACACACACACTACACACACACGTAGGGCACACACACACACGCACACACGCACACACAGGAGGCACACACACACACACACACACACACACACACACACACACAGGGGACACATACAAACACATACAAACACACATACACGCACACACACACACACACACACACACACACACACACACAGGGACATTACACACGCACACGCACACACCACACACACGCATGCACACACACAGCACACACACACACACACACGCATACACAGGAGGCACACACACACAGTCACACACACACACACAGTACACACACACACACACACACACACACACACACACACACACACACACACACACACACACACACTACTATCTATTTATTTTGACTAATGCCTTGTGCTAATTCTAAGAACCAAAATTAGAGGTTAATGATTGTTTTGTGCTTGCCACCTATAGAAGAACCACATAGACCCATCCCCATTATCAGATACTACCACCACAAATCCTAGCCCAGACAATACAGGCCTGTACCTTATAAATTAAGCCTCCCTCAAGGTCAGATTTAGTTGACACAAGCCATGCACAAGCTAAGTTGAAGTATTACAGCAGCCAATATCAAGTCTAAGATAAGTTCTATACTTTATGTCAGCATTACCTCAAATGTGAATATAGCTTACAATCAGCATGGCCCCAAGTGAATTATTGAGTATACTAGTCGTTCTGAATGCAACAGATGAATGGGGAGGGTTGGTGCACTGTTAAAGACTCTTTAACCCATCATTCTCGACTCTCAAGGTCGGGCATCTGATTGCTTTTTTTCTACCAGTATGGTTTTGTGCTGTTTGTTCTTTTGTTTCCTTTTTTTTTTTTCTATAGCCCCTTAACTATTACTGAAGAGCTTCCCAAAATAATGTAGACACACTGTGATGACTATATGCAAAATAACCTAGATACAGATCAGATTGCATTTATAACTTTGAGCTGTTTCTAAGTTTTAGGCTGAGTCAGTAATTATGTGTCGGAAAGCCCGATCCCACCCCCTATACTTCTGTATATACCATTCTCAAACACACACACTCACATGCACACACCAGGGGGCACACACACGCACACGCACACACCATAAACACACACTCACACATATACACGCAGGGGGCACATAACACAGGGGGCACAGAGAGGTACACACACACACACACACACACACACACACACGCATACACGCACTCACACAGGTGCACACACACACACACACACAATACACACCTACAGACACACACACACACACACACCAAACACACAGGGGCACCCACACACACATACACACGTGTGCCCTCTGTGTGTGTGCCCCCTGCGTGTGTGTGTACACGCCCCTGTGTGTGCGTGTGTGTGTGCTGTGTGTGTGTGTGCGTGCCCCCTGTATGTGCGTGTGTGTGTGTGCGTGTGTTTGTGTGTGTGTGTGTGTGTGTGTGTGTGTGTGTGTGTACCTCTGTGTTCCCCCTATGTGTGCGCGTGTGTGTGAGTGTGTGTGTGCCCCCTGTGTGTGTGCGTACACACGAACACACAGGGGGCACAAACACACACATACACACACACACACAGGGCATACAGGGCATACACACTTACACACACAGGGGGCGCACAACACAGAGGGCACACATACACACACACGCACACGCACACACAGGGGGCACACACACACGCACACACACACGCACACACAGGGGCAAACAAACACGCACATACACGCACACACAGGTGGCACACACACACACACACACACACACACTCACATGCACACACTCACATGCACAAACCAGGGGGCACACACACGCACACACACGCACACGCACACACCACACACACACACACTCACACACAGGGGGCACAAAACATAGGGGGGTACACACACACACACACGCACACGCACACACAGAGGGGCACATACAACACATACACACACACAGGGGCAGGGGCACACGCACACACAAACACACACACCACACACACACACACTCACACACATATACACACACACACGCACACAGGGAACACAGGGACAAACATCACCACACACAAACACACACACACATACACACGCAGGGCACACACACACACACCACCCACACACACACACACACACACACACACACAAGCACACGCACACACCACACACACGCACACACACACGCACACACAGGGGGCACACACCACACACACATTCTCTCACATGCGCACACCAAGGGCAAGGGGCACATACACAGACACACACACACACACACAAATACACGCACACCAGAGGGGGCACAAACAACACACAAACACACATACACAGCACACACAGGGGCACACACACACCACACACGCACACACACACACACAGGGGCACACAACACAGGGGCACACATACACACGCACACGCACACGCACACACACACACACTCACACGGGGGCATCACACACACACAGGGGGGGCACAAACACGCACACACACACACGCACACACACACACACAGGGCACACACACACACACACGGGGGCATCACAGGGGGGGGCACAAACACGCACACAAACACACACGCAGGGCACACACACACACACGTACAAGCACACACAGGGGGCACACACACACGCGAACGCACTCACCACACACGCACACGCACACACCACACACGCCACACACAGTCACACACACAGTCACACACACACACACACTCACAGGCACACACCAGGGGGCACAGGGCACACACACACGCACACACAGGGCACACGCACACACACACAAACGCAAGGCACACACACACACACGCACACTCACACACACACAGGGGGCACACATACACACCACACACACACGCACACGCATATACAACACACACACAGACACAGGGACACACACACACACACTCAGGGGCACACACACACACAAACACACAGGGGGCATACACACACGCACACACACGCACACAGCACACACACTCACACACATGCACACACTGCACACATACCACACACGCACACACACACACACACACACGCACATAACACACGCACACACACACACACATACACGCATACACCAGAGGGGGCACACACAACACACAAACACACACACACACTCACGACACGCAGGGCACACACACACCACACACACACATAGGGCACACACACACACGCACACACAGGAGGCACACACACACACACACACACACACACACACGGGGACATTACACACGCACATGCACACACCACACACACACACGCACGCACACACACACACACACACACACACACGCATACACAGGGGGCACACACACAGTCACACACACACACACACACACACACACACACACACACACACACACTACTATCTATTTATTTTGACTAATGCCTGTTGCTAATTCTAAGAACCAACATTTGAGGTCAATGTTTGTTTTGTGCTTGCTTCAGCTTAACCACATAGAAGAACCCACATTCCCCATGCAACCCCACTATCAACTACATGTACCACAAAGCCTGGCCCAGACAATACAGTGTTGTACTTTATACCTAAGCCCCCCTCAGAAGTTTTCTTTTAAAAGCCAACTTGAAGTATCACAGCAACCAATATCAAGTCCAAGTTAGAAGATAAGTCTTATTCATGTCAGCTTGACCTCAACGTTTTACAGCTTTACAATAATTATTCAGCATGGCCCCAATGTGAATAGATGTACAATAACTATTGAGTGTTATAATTATAGTACTGTAGTTGTGTGAATGCAACAGATGAATGGGGAGAGTTGGTGCACCGTTAAAGACTCTTTAACCCATCATTCTCGGCTCTCCAGGCCGAGCATCTGTTTGCTTTTTTGTTTCTGTCTGTTCTCTGCCTTGTGGTGTTTGCCTTTCTATGTTAATTAACCTATATACCCTTTAATTGTGCATACTTTAATTAAAGCACAGATTCTAAATTTAGGAATAAATCAGATCAGCATGTCAGCATAGCCAGTTGGCCACCCCCAGTAACATATGTGGATCGATATGGACATACATGTAGACAGCTAATTATGACATAAACTTCTAACCATTGGTGTGTGTAGAAACGAAGACGCTTGCAGCATTTTCTTAAAAAGCACAGCCTCACAGAAAGTAAAATCCTTTATCAATTACTACATCTACATAATTACCCAAACCCCCCTCCCCCTGGCCTCCCCTGAGAGTATTAAAAACCAGCAGATCAGACTCAGCAGATCAGACTAAAAAATACAATTCAAAGTAAAAAGACTAGATTACAAGAACTGAAGGTAAACCACATAGTAAATTGCATATTATTGTTAGAAGTATGAATACAAATAATAATAACTATATAGCTAGCTTACCAACTTATAGTACAGTTATTCCTGCAACCATGTGTCTCATAAGCAAGTTAACGTGTAAGTGTATTAGTTAATGTACAGTGTAGAGGGGTTTATGACAGTAAACCTCCCGACTACGAGGGCGTAAGCCCGAGGGGGAGGTATGGTTTACTGTCATAAACCCCGAGGCACTGTGCATTAATTCCCATCTGATTGGCTGACTGGTTGCTATGCATCAAGATCAAGCTGCATGACTACCACATAGCAACACTATTCCACACTCAAATCCTTGCACAGCCTGGACAGAATATGAGCAGCCAGCCCCTCCCTCAAAGCAACCGGTACAGAGCCACTCCCCCTCTCTGTTCAATTAGTCAGCCCCTCCCTCCACTTACTGCACAGCAACCAACCAGAAGAAACAACACAGCTAGCTCTAGACGGTGTCTAGACCAGCTCTCTCCAGCTATGCCAGGCTGGTAGGCAAGCAAAGGTAAGCTTAAAATAGCCACTCCTATATTATTACTAAACTGGCTTCTTTTTATTTAAATACAGATGTTGAACAGGCCTAGTGCACTGCGTGCAGTACTAGTGCTAGTGAGCAAGGCTCAGCCTGAGCCCTAGCCCTCTCCCAGAGTGTCTCTAAAGCAACTCCAAAGCAACTCCTTCTGCAAGCACACAGCAGAATTTTGATGAACTACTCTACAGACTTACACCCTATGTTTTCATTTATGACTTCTCATGCAAGACTTTCATTCATCGAAAACACCATTAATTTATACCATATTTTCCCTTGTAGCCCTGAGGTGCCAATTTATGACAGTTAAACCCCACTAGACTACATGGCAAAAGTGTAGTAGGTGGGAAATATTATTTCAATCTCTCACACACGCACACGCACACGCACACACACCCACACACCCACACACACACTCACGCACACACACACGTACACAACACACACACGTACACACAGGGGCAAACACATCACACATCACGCACACACACGCACACACTCACACATACACGCACACACACTCACACACTACACACTCACACACTACACACACGCACGACACACACGCACGACACACACACACACGCACACACAGGGGGGCACACACACATACACACACACACGCAAACACATCACGCACACACACAGACGCACACAAACACACACACACAGGGGGCTCACACACACCACACGCACACACCACACGCACACACACACTCCACGCACACACACACTCGCACACACACACTCACATACACACACACACACGCACACACACACACACGCACACACACAGGGGACACACACACACACACGCACACATACCAACACACACACATACCACACACAGGGGACACACACACACACGCACACGCACCCACACACACACACCACACACAGGGGCTCACACACACCACACACACACACGCACACACAGGGGCACACAACACAGGGGGCACACACACACACAAGCACACACAGGGGGGACACACACACACACGACACACACACAGGGGCACACACACGCACACACACACACACACGCACACACACGCACACACACACACACACTCACGCACACACACGCACTCACGCACACACACACATGCGCCTTGAATTGATACCTATAGCTCGACTCTGAGGTGAGTTTAATAAGCCACACCTATTCAACTGTATTGTAGGCCTTAAGCTATGGGGTGTTATCTGTGTCAAAATTACTCAGTGTGCAATGTGCAGTGTGCAGTGTGCATATGTCAGTGTGCAATGTGCATATGTCAGTGTAGTGTCAGTGTGCAATGTCACTGTGCCTATGTCAGTGTGCAGTATGCAATGTGCCTATGTCAACATGTAGTTATGAATGCTACCAATGATGCCTATGTACCACATATACATGTACATGCATAAGATCTACACTTGTAGTGATTCCTCTGAGATCTACATGTATATGTGGAGGTCAAAGGTGAACACGATTAGGCTAGGTGTGCTCTAAATGCAAAACGTGGCTTCACTTGCTAGTAGGCTTGATGCACTTGTTGTTAGTATTGATGTAGATGACACTGACGAGTTAGAAAACGCCTGGAATCACTATAATTATGCTGACTTGATAATTATGCTGACTTGATCGAAACTGATTTAAGTTTTGGTGGTCTAATTCCTTCTAAAGTATGGCAGGCCTGCATTCGAAATTTCCCCTAGTGAGTCTCGTGGACCTCCAGTTCACGTCAGTACTGTTTGTAGCCTCTCATATGAGAGACTAACTATTGCTGTATCAGTCGATGAGATTGTGACAACAATATCTGCACACACAAAAACGATGAACGGTCGGCACAGGGAATAATTATTCAACAAATTCGAATAAGAGAATCTCTACGCTGGACTGATCCTGAGGGTATAGCTAGTAGCCTTCATACCAGTGTACGTCATACCAGTGTACGTCGACGAGTCTACCACCCCAATATTTATGGCACATAGATATAAATTAGTAAGGTATGATACGTGATTACCTTAATATTGTAAACAGGTACTATAATTTTAGTGAATTTGTAAATTGATAATAAAACGCATGCAGCTGTATAAACCAGTGTCGAAATTATATATACATGCATAATTATTAATGCATAATTATTATACTTTTAACCCATGACTTGTCGGTTATTCAAGGTTGCCTGTGTTTTTGAAGTGTTCCACTACCAACACTTTGGTTTTTCAGTATTTCCTTGAAGCGGTTAACAAGTACGGATGTCCGATATGGGAGGAGAAAATATTAAGGTAGCCGAATACATGTGGTCTCGCCAGCACACTGGATTGGGTGAAGGTACCGTATAGCGGGAAATTTTCGTGGGGTGCAAATTTTCGCGTTTTTCGAGGGCAGAGTAGTCAACACGAAAATTAAAACTGGGATAAACTCCCACGCACCGGTATACGCAGGTGCAAAACCTATTGGTGGGTGTGGTGGGTGTGGTTTATTGGCATTGACACGAAAATTAAAACCGCGAAAATTTCTGCTGAGGGCTCTGGGAGCCAAATAGCGAAAATTTGCACCCGCGAAAATTTCCCGCTATACGGTATGATTATGGGTCGATCGGTTCATAACCAAAGAATCGAGAGACTTTGGAGAGATGTGTATCAAGGTTGTCTCGGTCTATTCTCGGTCTATACTACAACATTTTCTCTTACCTCGAAACGTGTGGACATTGTGGCTATTGCTGTGCTGCTGCTCATTATACTTAGTTCTATCTAAGCTAACAACTCACTCTAGCGCTTAGCCCTCCTGGTCTTTGCAAAGGAGAAATAACAGAAAGTTGTTTGATGTAGCAGCCTCATCTTGGATAGTAGGCTTCCCAGGGATACGGTCAACAATTTTTTGACAAAGTACAAGGATAAATCAGCTAAGGAAGGCTTATGGAAGTCATCTATTGCCTCACAAGCTTTACTAGAGGGTGTTTTAAACGCCGACTAAGTCACTTCTCTAAACTAGCTGAATTACTGCAAAATGAAAAGGGAGTGGTACGTTGAAGTAATGAACGCGTGGGCGGAACCATGGCGACCATGTGGGCGGGGCTTATAATTTGCAAATTCAGCAATAATTGAAGGTCCCAGTCCTTAATGCACGTGAGTAGCCTTTCAGTGAGTTCCCAAATTTCCTTAATGATCGGCGCTTATCGCTTCCAGTTTTGTCAATCCATACAAATGCGCTAAGAAGTCAGCTCTATACTTCTTTGCTTGGCAATATACTTTCTTGTGAATCCAGCTTCAGTATCACTCCAGTTGCATGATCAGTAGCTCATGATAATCATCTTAAGTGCCTGGTTGGTGGCGTTGATTTTTGGCCGAGAAAAAATTCTGTGAGCAGAGCTCCTATGTCTTTGTAAGAGAGGTTCATTCACTCTCCAGGCTGAATATGCAGCTTTCCTCCCAGGTCCAGGTTCAGCAGACATCTTCGATTTTTAAAATTACAGCAGCCTCGAATCCAGGCGTATTTTAATCGGCCTGGTCTCGAGGCTAGGTACAACGGCGCGTGGGATACGCCGTACAATACACATATTCGAAGGGAAGTGAAACCAGCACATGCGCGTTGGTATCTTTAATATGCTAATAAGTGACCGTTTGATAATGTTCGTAGTACAACCTCAGTGAAACCTCGGTTCTAGAGCAGCTAGACAGTGAGCCTTATTGAGTGAGAGGATAGCTACCTGAGGAAGAAGCTCTTGCGATGGATAGATCTGGTAAGTCTAGAGTAGCATATGTATGTATTTAGGCTAGTTAGTACAGCAGTGGACAATGAGCCACCATTGAACTTGTAAACTAAATTTGTGATGGGATTTTCTTCTCACCTGGATGCCACAGTCACCTGGATGCCACAGCTTACAGCCTTATCACAACAGTATCTTGTTTTAAATAGTGGCAGATTTTGAGCGAGCAAAAGCTAAACTTTGCTCTAGGTACGGGATCGTATTTTCAGTGGTTTTCCATACCCATACCTTTGCAGGCTACATAGTAATTACCTGTCTGTGTTATTTTAATCCACCTACACATTACAAATCAATGAAGGTCAAAGTACACTAGAGGGTAAAGTACACTAGAGGGTGCGAGCAGTCAGGTGCACGTGTAGCTAGCTAGCTAGCTTACCAGAATAAATAGCTAGCTATAGCTATGTCTCAGTACTACTATCCCGGGAGTAATTTTGATCCATCCACAGTTGTCAGTGTCTGGCAGAGGTCCCCCGGCTGGGCTGCAACCTCAAGTAAGAGTAATTCATATCAATCAGGCCTAGTACTATGCTATTGTTCTATAAGTTCACCATCAAAATCTTTGTGGAACACGAGTCTGTAGGTGGATTCTCCACAAGACTTTTACAAGTATTTGGTTTGCTCAGGGTGAGCAACAAGAGTTTGGCATGGTATTAATACAAAGTTCAGGTCAAAGTTCAGGTCAGCTCAAGAATGCATCATTTGGTGAAAAACTGCCTGAATTATGTACCAGACATTTTGAAAAAACTCTGAAATCACTCTATGGTGTGAGTGTAGGCAACAAAACGCGGTAAAAAGAGGAACCCTGTAGGCAGTGTGCAGCCAAGCGAACAACTGATGGAGAGACTCTTTGTGAAAAACATGGCGAAGATTACAGCGGACCGCAGTATCAAGTGTGGGCAGTATCAAGTGTGGGCAAGGATGAAACTCAATGGGCAGCTTTCCTGACTACCTACTGTTTGGTGCAACACCAGGTGGTCGAAAGAAGACACAGGGTACAGCTCTAACAAGTGCAGCTACAGGGACGCTTAGAGGAAGTGAGCCGCCATCTAATTCTCTGTCATTGTCTCCTGGCAAAAGAGCTCGTGTTTCAAGCATATATTTAGAGCAACTAAAAACTAACGAATTTGATGAACAGAAAGTTTGCTCTAAGTGAGCTGAACAAGTGACAATCTAGTGCATATAATTATACAACAGATTTTGTATTTGTACATGGTGCATCCTATGTATCCACAATCTTTGACTCAACCGTAACTTGCAAAAGCGTCAAGTATGACATCATTAATTTCAGAACAGGAGCCTTAAACACTCCATCATGTCAGGCGAGTATGGAGGAAGAAAGATCACTACAGCCAGGTACTACATACAGCCAGGTACTACATGGTGGATACTGGAATACTACTACGCTTTATAGAATTGAATGGTAGCGGAGAAGACATCGCTCAAAGTACTCACAGAACACATTTGCATCGACATTTTCAGTAGTGTCAAGCATACCATCATTGTTGAGTACCTAAGGGCGTACCCAAAACGACGAAGAGCATTTCTTTGTCTGTATTTCATGCGGATAAATAAAAGCCTGTTGTTCACAAAGGTGAACAGTTCTGGTTGGATCAACATTCAATCTATTTGCTACCTCTTCCCTCTTCACTCATTACACATATCTCATTACACATATCTGATGAACCATCCTCCACACTAGAGTATAAATATGATCTAGGGCAGAATGACACGCATGACCCAACAGAAGCCAACCAAAACACTAATTTTATAGTGTTTACTACATTGCAGTGCTCTGGAGTATAGGTATGGAAAAACCACTGTACCAGGAACAATTCAAATCCTATCCATACTTCTCTGAGACTCCAGGCTTCTTTACTGTGATCCTAGTTCTACCGTGCATAAATCTATGTACCACTAAAACTCTGTTGTTCTCAAATTTAGTTCTGAGTCAGTGCTGTGCTAGCCCGAATCCAGGCCGATTAAAATACGGCCTGGTAGGCTTGGTCCATACACGCCCACCTACTATCTACTATCTTTATAGCCTAGCTAGCTAGCTGTGGCCCTCTATGGCCGTAGATAGTGCACATGCGCGAATAGTGCACATGCGCGAACTGAGTTACCCATCTGGATACTTTAGTAAACCTTTATATTGTTTACTAGTTTCTTTCCGTATTCTTTCTGTATCAAATATTTGTTGAGAAGACTTGCTGGCTAGCTGTGGCCCTCTATGGTAGAAAGCTTGTACCACTAGTCTGAAGCCAGACTCATTTGTACAGAAACTGAGTTCAAAACATCCCGACCATCCAACCGGTAGACAGCTCAGCCGGTACCTAGTTTCTTTGTAATCATATCACGGTTTGCAGCTCTAGGTTTGTTTGTTTGTCTGTTTGTTTGAGTATGCCTTCACACAACAGTAAGATATGGATGTTAAAGTTTCTTTGTCGAATAAAAGTGAGCCGTTGGCAGCTGCTAACAACTACACATACCAGGAACAATGGAACAAGGTCACTAAAGTAGAAAGCTGTGCTGACTACGTATTTGCAGCTGAAGTGATCCTGTACGAACAATAAAAAGCTAAAATTGTGACTGGTTCCTATATACTCCAGCCTGGCAGGACTCTCTAAGCCTAAGCTGTGATCCCCTGCCTCCAGTATTTAGCTATTGAGTTGCTGTGCTGGTCATACAGATACTTTCTTGTCATCAGCCGAGGGTTTGCAGGGTTTGCAGCTATATTACTATTGCACTTTGCATTTTGACCCAATGACCACAATAAAATAGACTCCACCCTTTTCGCCTACAAAATTACAGTGTAACTAGAGCATTAAAGTGCATTAAAGTGCAAACCCTCGCCTGGTGACATGATAATAAAAAAACCAGAAGAGCAGTGCATGTAGCATGTATGACTAGCATGAGTACAGCAACTCAAGAGCAATAAAACTAAACTAACAACGTACATACATGAGACATGCACTATGGACTGGATCACAGCAAAGGAGTCAAAGGAGTCTTATACTAAGGGCTGGAGTATGTATCAGTCAACAACCAGTCATTTCTTGACAGTATTCAATTGTTCCTGGTACGGGATCTCATTTCAGCTGAAAATACATAATCAAGCCTTGACTACGTATTTTTAGCTGAAGTGATCCCGTACCTTGACTCAAGGCCACGTGGCAAGTTTAAGCTTCTTAGCTTTTGCTCGCTTTTACTCGACAAAGAAGCTTTAACATCAAAATCTGCCACTATTTAACCCTTTCCCCGTTGAAGCCGTCATATGACGGCCACTCTAGTGGTCATTTTCAAAAATTCGTTGTGCACGCTGTGTTGGAGCTATGCGCACCTGTAGGTACCAACACATGCGCATTGAGCTGCTCATATGCTGCCTCGAGGTACACTTTGTACAGTAATGTCGAAAGAAAAGTGACCGTTTGATGATGTGTCAGTGAGGTTCTAGAGTAGCTTGACAGTGATGCTTATGGCCTTGTTGAGTGAGAGGAGAGAGGACAGTGACTGGGATCATAGCTAGATAAAAAGCTACCTCCACAGGAGGAAATTGATCAGTTTCCAGCTTGGAAACTAGCTTGTATACCAAAGTGGACAAGTGGAAAAGTGGAATGCAAGATTGTACACTGTACATCTCCCAGACTAGAAACTACTGATAAATGAACCAAAATTTCTCAAGCAATATCCATACTTGTAAATGTTCAGTTTCCATCCTTGCATATGTCCTGTTGCATGCCAAATATGGACTTGAAAACTTCTAGCAAACTATTTTGTATGCACTTGGAAACTTCTAGCACACTATTTTGTATGCACTTGGAAACTTCTAGCAAACTATTTTGTATGCACTTGGAAACTTCTAGCAAACTATTGCAGAATATTAATCAAAATTAATTATTAATTATTATGAATGCAATAATTATGACAAAGGTATGTATTATACATGAATCATAGTTAGTTTTACTGTTCTGTTCACACATTCAGTTCAGCAACCCCTGGCAGTAGCATAAGTCCACTTAATCAGAGCACAACAAGATAGTAACCATGGTAATAGTGTTATCAAATTAATGGTATTTATGTCCACAATACATTTTGGGTGAAATAGTACCCAAGAGGGTACTATTGTCAAGATATTATACAATAAATCTGAGTTGTATACAGTACACTTCATCTTAAATTTAATGCTGTTTTGCATGCTGGTCATGCTTCAAAGATCTACTCGCTGCTGACCAAGCAATACCAACTGTAACCACACGCTCACGCTCAAAACAAAAACGGCTATCGGATAGCACAATCAAAGTACTATCAAAAAAGCGTAGGGCATATATCAAATCAAAACAAACCCAATCATCAGAGTCAAACTAAGCTTTAGTTTGCTAATCCATGAATCAAAATCCAAGAGAACGTGGCTTGTCATTGTGAAATGGCATCATCACAGGGTGGTGCTTAGGGTGCTCCAGCACCCCCATCCAGACTCTGGTGCTCCAGCACCCTATCCAGACTAACAAAAAGCTAGTGCAAGGCTAACTTATAAGAAAGTTTGTGCGGACAGATGATGCTATCAGAGGCAGCACTGGCAGTGGCAAAAAAGTGAGTACAAGCTATAACAAGCTTCCTAAGCTGTATGTGTTAACTCTACTGAATGTTTAGAGTCTTCTTTAGGGCCTGCATCACCTATTACACCTATTATAGACAGGCCGTAAGATTAAAATATTAAAAATTCAATTGGTTGTAGTTGCATACAGTACTGTTTTGCATGCCTACATTGTATGTAGAATCGCTAGAAGCTTTATGGTTAGTACTGACTGTACATGATAGATAGTAGTTGTATCTAGAATTTTTAGTGCTGAAAAGCATTGATTAGCCTTCTTTGTGTACGTACATACACTACGTTTAGGTGTGGCTGGATCCAATAATCAGAGATGGGGCCACATATGTACATGTACAGTGAACGTGAACAGAGGAACAGTGGCAGTAGCAGCGAGGTGAGCCAGGGTACATATTATGTGTGTTGACTACTAACCTATAGTGTTTTTTGAAATAGTAAAGTAATAGCCTCTCCTTTCATTCTTTGAGCCTTGAAAACATTTTTTTGACTATCAAGTATAACAATAATATAATTCTTTGCGTAACAATAGGTAAAAGTGTCTGTGTCTGTGGCTACTGCTGTCCGTGAGTACTTCCGTGAGTACTTGCTGTCACTGCCCAGTGCCCCTTCACCTCTGTCAAGAGTGGAATACATGGTTAGACACATCCTCGCCTAAATTCACACACACACACACACACACACACACACACACACACGCACGCAAGCATAATTATACACACGGCATTATTATACGTACACGCACACACGCACACACACACACACCACCACACACTCTCACTCACACACACACCTCACTCACACACACACAAACACTCGCACACACACTCGCACACACACGCACACGCAAGCATACACACACGCACACGCAAGCATACACACACACACACACACACCACACACATATACGCACACACATCACAAATACAAGCACATTACTTTGTACAGGAAGGTTGACGTTCGTGGTAGGACTGTCACAACAGTGGTGGTCAGCAGTATTCGAATTCCTCAGTGTCATGTCCTGTCCAGATCTACATTTTTGCTAATAATTATTGTTGTAATTATTGTTGTTAGTCCATGCATTGAGTGAAGCTATTTTATTTGTTGGTTGGAGTAATGTAACTCCTCTCTAAACTGTTATTGATCAGAAAATTCATCATCACTGCCCTCCATGACTGGCACGTCTCTGTCTATTTTGCTGTACTCAGCTGTTAGATCTTCTATGTCAATCTCTGCAGGTCCCCATTGTCCAGAATTTCTTGCAGCACCTCCTCACTGGTCTAGAGTTCTATATAATTTTTGAAAGTGTTTGTTTATGCCAATAATTTAGCTGCATATTCAAGCAGGTATTGCAAAAACATAGTATGAGTTTTTGACTGCATATATACTTACCTGAGTGACGCCAATAGGCGTTATTGGCGGTTAAGAGATATCCATTTGGGACTTATGCCCACCCAATACTTATGCCCACCCACTACTTATGCCCACCCTATAACTCATTTGGTCCCTTTTATAGGTACTAGTGGGAACATGGAATTCAGCAAAACTAATGAATACTAATGAATATGAATACTAATGAATACACTAAATTCCTTCAAAACACATGTACACATGTCAACGTCATTGGGTAACAAGTTAGTTATTGCAGGCGCCCTCGTGCACTCGTGCATCGTGCAACATGCCTATTGCTCCAGTGCAATATATGGCTAATACTTAATGGTGTTTTGCAAAAAAAGCTGCCTTAACCTTACCTGAGTAGTACGAGGTCCAGCACGTTGCTGTCTTTTTGACATGCTGATCAAGCGCACAGTTTTTTTATAATTTCACACATGGATTGATATCGGGCACCAGTGTCGTTAAGGTTATTGGGATATATTGGTATATGTGAATATATCTTTTGGAACTTTGCAATAATGTAGTCTTATAATGAAGGAACATGTTGAACGTGTTTTTAAAGTCATGTGACTTTCAGGACTTTCAGGGGTGGAGCTACAGTGAAATATACAACTTTACAATTTCTGGAATACATACAAGTGCAGCCACACCGCCAAATTTTTTATAAAGTGCAACTCGCAACTCAGTTTTACCATTTTTATGGCGCCCGGATATGATGTCCACCAACCAGACGGATCAATAAAGTCCAGCCCTCGGCGACCCATGTTTTCTTTGTTCACATTAGGAGGCCATACCTAATCCGTTCCCCCTCCCAACGTTTCGTGCCAGTACACAGTACTGAACATAATTTGTCTCTCAAGAAGTTGCTAGATGCAGACAGGAAATATATGGTACAGACGTTAACGACAATGTTAATGACGTATGACCAAAAGCCTTCATGCTTAATCGTTGCAAAATCATTGGTACACAAACATGATTTTCTTAAAGACAGATGGAAATACTAGGGGCATGTATAGATTAGGAGTCTAAATATTACAAAAATTCATGTGCAGAACTCTTGGAAGTGGTTCAATCGGAAAGTATCAGAGCAACCTACATGTAGTCCGGCCAAAAAACCGAAGAAAAACCCCAGAGTAGAGAAGCATCAGTATCCTATTATCCCCGATGATGAAACATCTGTTGAACGAAATGTCAAGAAGAAACAGAAAAAGCTGGAAAACAGAATTACCAGCAGTTGAAGGAGCTAATGGCTCGTACACTACTGACGCGTACTGAATGGATCAGAACTGAGTGTCCTCCCCTTAAAACAATTTTGGAACAATAATTATCCTCTTCTAAAAAGGTGATTAAGGTGTAGTAATTAAGGTGACTAGATTGTCGACATAGTTTTTTTTATGCACCTTACTATATTTAATTTGCAATTACAAAATAATGTACATATAGGTTGATCAAGAATTCAGTCTGATATCCCAGAAGGATGAGCTTAGAGATAATTTCGAAGAATGTTTGTTAAAGTGGGCTCCCATTCAAGTCGCTGTAGATGACGATCCAGCAGGTGTGTATTTATAATGTATGACTGAAATACTCCCCACACAGACAAAGTAGTTTTGACAGCATTAAGGTGTTTGTTTGTCTCTCCTAATGGTGCCAACAAAGATAAAAAAAACCTGACGGTGATATACCATTCGTGATGAAATTTGTGCCTGTAAGTTTTTATTGGGACAGCTCCATCTGAAGCTGCTGACAATCAGCCACACATTGTGGTAATTACTGACGATGATGATGACGATCAGCACAAACTCTTACTCTGAAGACCGATAATCTTATGGTAGCAACTTACTTTCTCGTAGCGTCACACTATGTCACACAAAAGCCAAAGACTTGCTTACCTTTCTTGTCTCTAAGGTGGCTGGCAGCATCAAGGTGTCCGGTTATAAGTGGGGAACGATGGTGGCCACGCACATCAGTGGTCTAAGTCAACTGTACCAACAAGAAACTGCGGCAATTAATATGGAAGATTACTGAGTACTGTTTATAAAATAATGTGTATATATGATGTATATTTTTCTACTATTGTTGCATGTATTTTTTAAAATTAAATTAAATAAAACAAAATAATTACGTTAAAAGGACAGACCAGTATTTGTGATGACATTACATCAACCTGTTGGATTAACAACACTTTGTACGTGTTTTAAATTGACGTTAAAAAACATTACTCGTTAAAATAAAATAATTACGTTGAAAGGACAGACCAGTATTCATGACGACATTACATCAACCTGTTGGACCTGTTGGATTAACACCACTATGTAGAATGTACACCCCTGCCTTTGTTAATATAACACAACACGTGCCTGTTTTTGTTAATTTAACAATATCACTAATCTGTCAGATCAACAAAGCCATAGAATAAACTGACATATGATTGTTAATATAACTGGGGAACAATACCTATCTTTGTTAATTGAATTCTATGTTTAAACAACAAACAATTATTATGTTATTTCATTTTCGCTACTGGTACATATATTTTTTGTTAATTTGACAAATCATTTTACGAGTCCTAGAATGCCTAGCCTTCATCTAACTAACTCGTCTTCTCCAGAAATCTGCTATACGGAAGTGCCCGGAAATCAATAATTGACGTTTGAGGCGTTGCAGTACTTCGTAGCGTTCCCTCGAACATATCTACAGATAGAAAATCTCAGGTAGGTTAAGGACTGGGACCAGCAATAATTGCTGGATCAGCTAAAACGCAGCCACGCCCACGATTATGTTTTGTGTGGTTTAGCTACCAGCGGGTATATTGGTATATTATAGGTTGAAGTGCCTCTTATAAATGTCTTTTTTATGTTGGTCCCAGTCCTTAAATGAAAAGCAGTTTTCATGGGAAATTCATGGATACAAATTAGAATTTCAAAGATTGAGCATTGTGAAATATCCATTAAAATTTAATAATAGTTATAAAGTGAGTCAAAATTTACATATCCATCAAATGAAACTTAAAACGTACATGCTATGGCCACGAACATTTGTATGCCATAACATAACATAATATCTTCTGTCTCTTTTTCCTCTCCCAGTGCACACGTAGAAGGATCGTTCTTTTCGTTATCTCTGACAACCAATATTTCGAGCCCTATGTGCATATAAAAAATTTCTATTGATTTGCATTCATGAGGAATAACAGTGAATACAATAGATTTACCTGTATAAACATAATTATTATGAGACTGCATGTGTATAATTATTAATTATTGTAGAGATACACCAACACACACAGAACACTAATAAACAGGTAGGTACGTATTAACTGTTGTCTACTGCTAGCCAGAACAACTGCCTGGAGAAACTCACTTATAATAAGAAGCCACTCTTGGTCCCTCCTTATTTCTGACTACTTTGACTCAAGTCTCAAGTCTCTCTAGTAGAATCCTAGGCTGCAGCTGCAGCTGCAAAGTATATATAATTATAGGTATTTTACTGTTGGATGTGTACAGCTATTATACTGCCTGGAGAAAGAGAAACTCACCACTTGCTATCCTGGTCATGACACCATCCTCTGTTTCATCCTCTTTGAGCCTTTGTTCCCTGGTATACGTAGTAGTGGCGTACATGGTATCCTCTGAAGTTTCCCTGCTTTAATTTTTAGACTCTCAGTTCTGGAGCTATAGCAACTAGTAACTGCGCATGCGCGCTGCACTGGGCTTTATATAGAAATTCTGAAAAAAGAAAAGAAAAGCAACCAACAACCAACAGAGTCAAAGACTTAAATGAGAACTCAATGGTCTTCTCTTGCTTTATGGAGGGGTGTCTGCAAGATCCACCAGACATGATCCAAATTTTCTTGTTCAGTGCTCACATGATATTAAATTTAGGCCATACATTTTTACCTGCTGCAATCATTATCAGGCCAAAAATTAATATTATTTTACTGTTAGTTTCATGGAGTTGTCAAAAACAGCATACCCATCAAATCACCGTGAATACAACGTGAATACGAAAATCATGGTGATTTCACGATGTTTTACAGTTAAAGCTGTTATCAATGAAAAGTTTCATTGGTTGCTACTACAATAATTAATTGCTTTTTCATTTGCGATTCAAAGGATAGAGGCCAGTAGTGTGGAGATGAGTACAGGGTTTTGCAGAGTTCTTATAACATGAACTTTTAATCAGTCTGCACATGCTACCTTAGTTATCTCAAAAGATCTCACCGCTGACTATAGCTAAGTTTACTCTGCGCACTTAAGGCCCGGGTCCAGATTTCAACACCAAAATTTACACTATGTTCATACTGCTGTATTATTTGCAATATACAGTGTATGCTGCATCAAAATGATCCAAAATGAAGCTCAATGTTTTATTTTTCCAAAAAACTAATTAGCTTAATTCAATTATGCTAATTAGTCCCATAAATGGTGATGACGTCATGGCACTTTCAGAAAGAGAAGTGCAAATACGGCGTTGAAGATGCCAAGATCAAGCTTCAAAAACAAGGCTAGTTGAACATCTCATAGCTAGGTACTAGTATCCTTGATGGGAAGAGTAGGAGTTATTGTATTCTTGAGATACACAAAATAGCCTACCTCTAGAGTGGCTGTCAGAGCTAAAGAAGCTAGCATAGCTAAGAAAGTTTTGGACATTTTTACTTCCCATCAAGGAAACATAATCATAACAACATACTCTATCTTTTGAGGGCCTAAACAGCTACTCTTACTTTGTTTAAGTCCGCCGTATTTGTTGCCAAAGATAATCTATAATAGTTCTAGCAGCTAGCTAAGCAAATAAAATACATTGACCTTATGACGTCACATGCAATGAATAACATTAATAAACATTATGAATCTCATTAACACTACATGATCTACATAAAATGTTGGCAATGAATAAAATTAATCTTATCAGTGCCTGACCCAGGCCTTAACTGCGCAGAGTAAGTCCACACTTGCATTTTAGCTCAGCTCATAGAAGAGCAGGACCCAAACTCTCTTTTCTGATGTGCTGATAATTGGTAAAGAAAAGAGTGGCTGCCCGAGTACTTCCAGAGTGTGGAAGCATCTGTAATAATTAATTATAGTGATCTTGTGAATGAGAATGAGCACTGAAGAATGAGCACTGATGAGAATGAGCACTGATCCAGCATCCTTGTTGACATGTACACATGTACAATAATCTTGCTGTTCAGAGATGTTTTTGCATCGAGTGAGAATGACACTTGTTTCTCCTGGGGTGAAATGTTCTGGGGTGGAATGTTCTGCAGTTTGTCGGCTAAATTATGACCCTCCCGAAAACTACTCGCTAGAAAAAGTAATGGGCTTCATGAAAAACCGTCAACCTCGCAAGACGCTACACCTCCAATATACCAGAGGTGGGCACATACATTTTTTGATTATGCCATTGATCTGGATGATCAACTCGATCACAGCAGACTTGTTAAGCAGAACTGAAGAACTGTCCTTGTCGAGGAGAAACTCCTCATCAAGCGCAACTCCAGCATTCTGGAGGTGAAGACAGGGGGACAGGGGGAAAGGGGGCGGGGGGACAGGGGGCGGGTGAGACTAAAAACAATATTGACATAATTATAATTGTATATTTTTTACAGCTCAGCGTGTCCAGCGGCACTGCAAGCCAAACCACCCTGAGACGGCGCATCAGGAAGAGAGTGAGCGGTGGTGCGGAGGTACAGCAGATGAGCAACGAGGTCAGGGAAGGAAGATCGGGATAAATTGATAGAAGAGATGGCAGGGTGCTTCCAGTTCAGTCAGCCAAAGTTCATGATTCAAGTGAATATGTATGTATATATGACTTACCTCTTTTAATTTCTTACCTCTTTTAATTTTTCCTTTCCAGTGCGTCTGAGAAGAAGATGCAGAGAAGGTACAATTTAATTAACCATTATTAAGAGACAGCCATTATTAAGAGACAGTACTGTCTGACTGTGCAAACATTTATTTCTTTTTAGAGTGCACTTACTTGGCTGCTGACGAGTCAAGTTGGGTGGAGATAAGGGAGGAGGGAGTTTTAAGAATGGTATTTCAGATATGTAATGTAGAGCAATATGTAATGTAGAGCATCCTAATTCCCCTGTTAATACCTGTGTTTTTGAGGAACCTGAAGATCGCACTACAGAGGTTCGAATATGAGGTGGACAGCAAGACATGGAGGTACAGAGGAAAGACAGACAGAGGAAAGACAATCCGAGTATTCCTTAGCGGGGATTATGAGTTCCTGTGTAAAATATATGGGCTGTCAGGTGCAAAAGGAATAACTATATACACATACCGTCGGCACTGGTGCTTGACAAAGCTAAAGACTTGACAAAGCTAAGGAACCCGCCCACTACTGTTCAAAGCAGAAGCACTGCCAGTATGGCCACAGACTACCGGAGGGATCCTAAAGAACGTCAAAAACCTCAACAATTGTGTTCGGGAACCTTTTTTCAAATGCATCTACATTTGCATCTACATTGTTAATTCACACCCACCTTACACCTTATTCCAAAATAGAAATGCAGATTTGTCCTCCAGGACTGCACATCAATTTAGGGATTTTTTTACCGGCTCTTCCAATTGATGGAGGATGAATGTCATGTGCTTGAGTCTCATGGTTTGAAGATAGTCGCGAGAGGGGTGGCCCTTCATACTCAAGTGACTCAGGTTACATGGAACAAATAAAATAAATGTATAGGGTAAAAGAAGAAGTGTCTCAACTCAATGACCTGGTGGCCTTGCTCTGTGTGTTTGGTGAAGGTGAGGAGGAAGACGATCCTCGACTCTCAGCACTCCGCTCAGAATTTGAGGAGAAAGCTTCGCACGCGAAGAAGCTTGTGAGTGATAAACTAAGACGATGAGTTATGTACATAATTATACTAAGACTAACGAGAAAACAGCAAAACAGCAAAAGGGTACAGAGGACGGCTAGATGCTGCTCTAGAAGCTGCTCTAGAAGACTTCAATGTTCGGGGCATGTTTTTGGGAAATCACGTAAACCGGACCCCTAAAAACTAGAAACTCCAGAGCAAGCAGTTGTCGAGTGCTGGATCTCAGGGGAAGTTTTGTGTCACCCTAACTCTATTCCGCAAGTGCAATATATATAATCAAAATAATTATGATCACACAGGACTTCCCTAGGTAATTTAAATTGTGTAAAATGACAACGTACCATGTAAATTTACTCCAAAGGTACCCACATCTCCACCTTTATGACATTTTATCGAGTATCGAGAGCAATTTCCTCAAGCAACCGTCATACCAAAGATGCACATGCTAGAGAAGCATGTGGTGATTGGCTGGACCAGTGGCAGGTGGGAATAGGACTCATGGGAGAGCAAGGGGCTGAGGCCCACAATTTAAAAGTTACGTATCGCCGAAACAGCACTATGTTTACATCCATCATTGCATGCAGACCTCCATCTGTAAAGGAGACAAAATAAGAACGATAACTGATTTTATTTATTTGATTCCTCTACAATATGATTGTGTACAGACAAGAAAATACATGTTAAAAAGTGTTGCTTTGAAAATTTAATAGTTAAAACTCACTTACAAAAATTTTGTTCAATTTAAGTCGCCTATCAATAGGAGCTTACCTTTTCAAATACTAGTCTTGCAAAATACATTCTCCGGCAGTGGTACTTTTTTGCCAAAGACACCTCACATGACATGTACTTGTACAAACCAATACAGCTTGTGCTGGGATCGATCAATTTTTATCAAACATCCTCACATTTTTACACATTTTTCACATACAATGGGGATGCTCTAAAACAGCCCTCAACTTCCACTAGTTTGTGGTTTAGGAAGTATTATCTAGTCATTATCTTGTACTACAACTAAGTGGTGAAATTTCATTGTTGTGAAACAGCGGTGTAAAAGCTTGTTTTCAACTCTTCAAGTCTCTGCGAGGAAATGTCTCGAAACCAAGAGCCACTCTGTGATCGATTGATGACCTTCCCACCGTCAAATTTAGCAGATTTGTTGTCGAGATGCTTTGTTCACAAGTCGATTTAGTTGTACCTGAATGTCATGGTAAAGTCGTGGGTCCACGTTTGTTGGTGTGTGTCCACCTTGTCGAGCTTCCAATCGTACCATCGGATCGTCATCAACATCAACAATACCTGTGATTACCTCTATTAATGTTATGTTTTTACTGCAAGTCACCACGTTTTAGTGATGTTGCTTTCTTGTTTTTAGTGTGAGTCCACAAGGGGATGCTTCCCTTGTAGGATGCTCACACTTGCAAAGCGTGATTCGCGCATTCCAGCTTCTTGATGGCATGTCCCCACCCTCTGTATGAGCGATGCACAGAACTATCTCTATCTCCGTCTCCTATGAAGTGTATGTACCGTACCGCACACCATGGACTCAGATGACTTTTTCCAGTTGCGTTCCAGTTGCGGAAACAAGCATGCTTATCAGGCGAGATGTTTCGTGCACAAGCATGGCAGTACTTATTTCGCACGCCGGTCTTCTTGCCGATAATGATGGCAACACCTGAGTTTGCATTGTAGGAGTGCCGCTTGCTCCATCTATGTGTATTTCTCTCAGTTGAGATGAAGCTCGCTTTCGTCATGGTGGGTTACACTCATTTGCTCCACTCATTTGCTCACCCCGCACTCCCACTATGTGTATTTCTCTCAGTTGAGATGAAGCTCGCTTTCGTCATGGTGGGTTACACTCATTTGCTCCACTCATTTGCTCACCCCGCACTCCCACTATGTGTATTTCTCTCAGTTGAGATGAAGCTCGCTTTCGTCATGGTGGGTTACACTCATTTGCTCCACTCATTTGCTCACCCCGCATTCCCACCTAAAAACAGATTTGTAAACGATTTGTGTGCGCCTTTGATGTGTCCAGGTTGAAGAACATTTCGCAATTGTTACATTCGGCCTTCAGATTGAAGTGGAGCTACTCGAGTGTTGTGTCAGCATCCTGTCAGTATACTTTTGTCCCAATTTTTGTCCGCACCGGTACCTGTCATGGAGGTATGAATCTTTGCTGGCCACTTCTTCACATACACATGCCTGTAACTATTTTATTTTATTCATTCTTCTTACTTCCCATCTCATAGATCTCATAGAAAAGCTCTCCTTTGTATGCATCTATGTTGTTTGCGGTACAGGCATTACCAGCTCTAAGCTGTAACTTACTTTTGTCGTCAAAATTTAGAGTCGGTTGAACTATAACTTCAATTGCCAGCATGAACGCGGAAGGGGCAGTGCGACACGAAGAGAAATGTTGAAAATTGTTAAGCCAGCCGTAGCTAGCCCACCAGCTGGGCTAGCGTAGTTTTTGCTACTTACCACCTACCACCTACCACCTACTCGTGGCACGTGTGTCGCCCTGTCTTGCTTTATACTTTATACTTGCTTTATACCAGTTAGCTGGGCTAGGTGGCCTTTCGATCGGTGGGGTGGGGAGGGCTGTTTGCTGAAATAAGTGTTTGCTGAGCTTGCCCTAGATGGGTGTGGCCCGTAAGCAGGAATACCTATCTGATGCCTGCAGTTTGTGGTTAGAGGCGTTATTAATGATATTCATAGTTAGTACGCACATCTAACCACAATTGCGTACATGAATGATTCAAACGTTTATCATCACTTGCACTTCAACATTTGCACTTCTACATTTACACAGTATTGACATTGCATGAATATTGATCTTTTTGCAGGATCTACAGAACGTGTTTTGTATATACATGAATGAGTCTAGATGGGAGTGCTAGATGGGAGTGCTGGTTGAGCTAGGGCGTCCCACTAGCACGTACCACGTACGCATTCCATACAGTGAAATTACAAAGAAAACCGCCCCCGCAACTCTCACCTCTCCCCCTCCCCACTGAGCGTGGGCTGAACAAGTGTGCAGAGGTTGTTATGAGAGAGTTCTCGTCCTCAGGTTCCTCGGCGATCACGGATGTTCGTACTAGACTTTGTGGGTGCCAGCAAATCGCTCAGTCTAGCCGACGAGTCGGTACTTTCGCTTGTAGCTCCAAGTATTGTGTGATAGCTGCATCGAGTTCCAATTTGTTGTATCTTGATCTATCACTGCTAATTCTATCACTGCTAATTCATCTAGTATCTGAATAATTATGATAATGACAAAACACAAAAAATTGTTGCATGCTTTTGTAGTGCTAATTGAAGTGCTGGAACCATCAAAGTTTGTCTTTGCTTTCTCTATTGAAGGGCGATTTGTCTCGCTTGTGTCCTGACACACTTTTGATCATTTTGTGAGACCTGTCACTCTAAGGGAGTGATTTGTCTGATATTCAATTCCTCAAACATGCGCTTCACCATTGTGGCAAGTAAATTGCGGCCAACCACTCTCATATTGAACCATGGCTCGTCGTCTCTCAGTGGTGTAGTATCTCGTGGCCTCCAATAATAATTACAACTCAGGAATACGACTCAGGATCTTTAGATGGGATCTTCTTCAAGTAAAACTTTAGTCACACAACTTTGTCCCAGACCTATTTTTGGACCCATTTTCTGTGTAAATAACACTAACACATTCACCTCCAAAATCTTCAAGAATTTAAAATCTTTATGCTCTTGTAGGTCCAAATTCAGAAGTGTGTGGAACCAACTCCGTCTTCTTTTAGTTGTTTTAATTGTCTCGCGACAGTATCTCTGATGCCTAGGTACACGTTTCTTGATAGGAACAGGGTCTTCTGGTTTAGCAGAACCAGACCAGGCCAAAAAAGTCCTCACACACCATGCTGTATTATTATCTGGGACAAAATGTTTAGCCAGTCGCCTTTGCCTTTTTTTGGAGGTGTTCCAGCCTTAAAATTCAGCGACATTGACAGGGACAGGGACATCACTTTTAACTTGTCTCAAAAGTCAGCAAGTATAATACAATTGTCCCCTCCTAATTTGCTATTAATTTACGTCATGTTGTGTCATGTTGTGTCGGTATCGCATCAATATGGTATGACCTTTCTGTATTGTGACAGAGTGTGGAAATTGAAATGCAAAAATGCAAAACCCACACTAGAATGAACGAATTGGCCTAGCACCTGAAACTGTGACTTCTTTCGCATGAGCCATCTGTAGCACCCACACATCAATCAAATCGTTAACGATGCCGATGCAAATGCAGCACACTGACCTGTGTGAAAAACATACATTTTATATCCTATCCTGCAGCATGGGAAGGCTTACACTATGACTCTTATACTTTTGTTGTCCATTTCATGTACTTGTTGGCCGACGTCAAGCGCCTGTTAAGTGTATTTACTAGATGTCTAATTCGCTGAATATAACATAACTAGTGTTCAAGCCTCTCGCCATGATTTGCTTTCGCGCAAAAGTATAGAAGAGGAAGTATAAAAGAGGAAAAGTGTATAAAATAATCTGTCTAAAACTGACTTCAATTGTATAATTATGGTATCATTGTTGTGTGTGTTTAGTGGCTGCTTCAATTAATTATAAGCGGAAGTGCATAATTTTACTAATCAGGACCGTAGTTCAGTAGTATATAATATCTAGTACATGCATATTAGAAAATATGATTCTGCCAGGAGGATCTGGACTCTTGGATGTCACACATGGGGAATGAGCGCGCATGCGCATTACATCCACAGGAATAATTAAAGGGTGTGTCCAATTTCACAAATGGCTACTGCTAGCTAGCTAGCTAGCTGTTTTAATTAACAGATATTTTCTGAGTCTTGTAGCTAACAAAAAGCTAGTGCAAGGCTAACTCATAGTTTGTGCGGACAGATGATGCTATGTTTCTAAGTGGCCCCCATAAGTGGCCCCCATCCTGCCAACGATGAGAAAAGACATCAACTGTATGCTGAGAGTGTGGGTAGACGTTGGCTAGGAGGACAGTATAATCCGAAATGTGTAGTTTTAGTAAGTGATAAAATTTTACAGGTATGTACATGTACTTGTGTAGGAGATTCCACAATTGGCATATACCATGACTACACAGGAGACTAGAGCAAAGCAAATACTAATTCCTTATTACTATTACAGATCAAGGCAGAAACTGATGAGTATTTGCGCTGGTATGGACTTATAATTATCCTGTACACACCAATTATGTAGTAAATAAAACTCATTAATCATTAATTATTGTTAGTCGTCCATGTCATCGTCCTCAGCCTCTGACTCGCCAGAATACTCTGGTGGCATCACTCCGTTCACGTCATCATTCTGCTCCTCTACTACGTCATCTTCGATACGAAAGTTACATGTCAAATGCCCTTACATTTACGTACACATTGTAATCATATCGAACAGGAATCTCCTCCTCAAATATCAGCTACATCGGGTCATTGTGTTCAAACACGACTAAATTTCTCGCTCTGTAAGCAAGGTGAATATACACGCTAACTATGTACAGTGGAACCTCCACCTCCGAATAAATGCCAGTTGCAATAACGGCCATAAAACGGCCAGGTACAAAACAACCACTCAACAAAGGGCACCTGTATAATGGCCAAAACAATGTTCCCCAAAGGTGTTCATTATAGAGGGGTTCAATAATATGTTAAGTATTAAGCTAACTAACAAAGGTGTTCATAATATGTTAAGTATTAAGCTAACTAAGTAATTCGACTCATAGGATTTATGAAGAACGTTCAAGCGCTCTTTTTGTCTTAAAACTTAAAGACTTAAACCGTGTATCACGGTAAAGTACAGAGCACAGTCAATCACAATTTCATAGAACAGTATCAGTATTACTTGCCAAAGTTCGTGGCCGAAAAAGGCCTAATGAAATAGATCTAAATTCTGGTATGTCGAAGTTTGATCACCCATTCTCTGAACTGGACACCAAGGATAGTCAAGTTGTTAGGTAGGTTTAATTAGAACCATACAACCATACATTGAAAAATCACTCGTAACTATTTCCTACAGGTAGCCCAGACCCCGGGGGTAACCATGACATCATCATCGTTACCTAGCCACCCCCAACTACCAACTAATTAGTGATTGTTTCACAATTATGTACACAGGCACAATGTACACAGGCACAAAGTGACTATAGACACTAACACTAAGTAAGTGTTCTCAATATTCTCACGGTGACATAGTTCGATCAGGATCTGCCGAAACTTCTCGAGGTCGTATCAGCAGACGCCCTTTTCCCGGGAAACGTTCTTCACCTACACACACGTACACACACGTTTACAGGTTCGCTCATGATATCCCGCTCATGATATCCACTGCTGTATTAACTAGCCTAAGCAAACCTATACTGAAGCTATCAGAATACAGTATGTTGTCCATCTCCTTCAGGCTCCTTCAGGCTGAGGTAGCTTCCTACCTAGTCCTCTCACTCTACAAGGCCAGCATCACCGTCTTGAATAGATCTTGAAGTCATCATCAAACGGTCACTTTTCTTTCGACGGTACTGCACGAAGCGTACCTCGAAGCAAGATGTTGAAAATACCACGTGTGAAAAATCTCGGTCCGCTGGACAACATATGTCGTCCAAAGCCAGGAAAGGGTTAATTGTAAGTTGACACTTGTAGTCACCGTGATAGAGCATTTGTAGTAGGCAATTAGCCAGAAACCAGAAACTCAGAATCTAGTGCAATGATAGTTTTAAACTAGTACTACCATTCATACCATTCATAAACTTAAAACTTTCTTCAAACCATATATGTGACCCTTAACGCGGGTATACCGGAGTTTATTTTTATTGATCGGATAAAGCGTTCTCTAAGCTTCAAAATAATACCAAGATCGACCTCCTCTATCCGGAGATATGTAACGCTACGAAGTATTGCAACGCCCTCTTGAGCAGATGACGCTCAAACGTCATGAATAATTGAAGTTCAATTATTGATTTCCGGGCACTTCCATATACTCATAAAGCATAGTAAAAGATTTATGGAGAAAACGAGTTAATTAGATGAAGGCTAGGCATTCTAGACTCTCTCCAGCTAGATCTAGCACAAAGTCTCCCGTCGCTCCAATGGTAAGCTCTCATGTCTCATGTTTTGTTATCAGCTTGTACTTGTCATGTATCAGTAGATCGCTCACTTGCATGGAGCCTACAAAAAGTGTCTCTGTTCTTCATAAAGCTTAAAGGAAGCCTGTCTAATCTATTATAGGTGGTTAGTATTCGTCTATGCTAGATTCAACTTATTATTAGCCTTACAAGAAGTTTAATTTAGTATTGGTATCACTGCCATTGTGCTTAGTATTAGCAGGCCTGATGGGATGAGTGATCACATCCCAGGAAACCCTGTGAAATTGTCATATAAATGTTATATGGATGGTTCCCCCAGGTAGTGTCGGAGGCCTGAGAAACAATAGTCTATTGGCTAGAATGTAAGTGACATTGATATTGTGTCTATCTTAACTTACTACTTATCTGTAGGTTGTTATGGAGGGTTTATGAAGACAAGTGGCACGGGATACATACATCTAAAGAAACAAGAGTGGATCTACGCCAAGCTAGCTAGCTAGATAGCTGCTCTTTCTAATGAATTTCTGTTGCTAAATTTAAGAAGAGAAGCTATAGTACTGGGCTGATGAAATAGTCCTGTACAAGTTGTAATTAACAATAATAGGGAAATTCCCTGGGAACACACACGTATAATGTGTTCGAGCACGTTGGAGTTGGTACATGGTACACATACACCACCCACACACACACAAACACCCCCCCACACACACACACACGGTACACACACGGTACACACACACCACACACACACACACCACACAAACACCACACCCACAAACACACACCACACACACACACACACACAAACATTGGTACACACACACACACACCACCCACACACACGTATTATGTCAGGTTGGAGTTGCTACATTGCTACATGGCACACACACCCACACACACACACGTTCGAGCACGTTGGGTTGCACACACACCACACACACACACACACACGTATTACGTCTTCGAGCACGTCTACATGGTACACACACGGTACGGTACACACACACACACACATTATGTCTTCGAGAGTTGCTACATGGTACACATGCTACATGGTACACACACACATGGTACACACACACATGGTACACACACACACACATACACACACACACACAACACACACACACACACGTTGGAGGGAGTTGCTACATGGTACACACTGCTACATGGTAACACACGGTCCGGTACGGTACACACACACGCACACGCACACCACCCACATACACGCACACACACACACACGCTTATAGTCTGTGGAATACGTAGCAGCAAACTCAGCTAAACACATGTTGTGCAGGTCCATGCTGATATCTGTCAATGAGGCTCTTTGAAACACATTAGTATCATCGTTGTCTAGTCTCTTGATTAGTGTCAACAAATACAACAGCTCTACTTAGTTGCTTCAACGGTAACGATATACAGTTTCTTACTTCTCTATGGTTTAAGAAAGCAGAGCCAATTTTCTCAATTGAAACCTAAGTTCATCTGTTCTAACTTCAGGTGCTACTTGCTTTAGCAAAGCACCCATATAGCTTTCTCTGTTTTCATACATACGAAGCAACATACATTACACAAGCGTAAGCATTAAGGACATAGCATTAAGGACGGATTGTAATTCTGCTCATCAGGTGCACGCTTTAACAACACCGCAGTACCACTGTTCGTAACTTCTAATGCTTTGACATAGTATCAACATTTGCTTTAATAAGCACATCATCTATTGTATCAATATCACTGCAATCTGGTAATACTTTTCGTACTTTAACCAATTTTTATGAGCTTGTTCACACTGTTCGGGATCAAGGCACTGCTGAGCTATGATAGTCTGAACTGCTGTAACATCAAAACTAGCTCTTTCAATTTGCCATAAATAATTTGCCATCAATTTGCCCAGGATTATCAATAAATGCACATATGTCACTGTTACTAACCCACAGTACGTGGTGAACCTCGAGATTGAAATTCAATTCTTATAGCATAATCGCTTTTTAGCACATCCTTGAAAAAAATCTAGCTGGATTCCATTTACTCTTTTCATCAAATGACATTGCTGTTCGTCAGTGAAATGCTGCCTGTACTGCCTAGCAATAATTTGAATCATATCTGGCCATTTCATGTTTGCTGCTGACAATGTCAATGTGACCTAGCTGTCTTATCATTGTTCGCGGGGGAGAAACTTGTATGCTTTATCATTACGCACATGTTGACTTAAGAGTTCAGAGTTTTGTACTTGTGAAGCTTGTCACACGAGGGACGTGTTCGATGAATAGGTGGATGATAGCGAAGCTGCGAACAGTGCAAGGACAGATTCGATCAGGTTGCTACATTCGACGAGCTCAATCACAAGGAAGAATTGTGTCATCACTTGTGGCTGGACAATGAATGGTTGGGTATTAGCTGCATCCTAATGCAATAATAATTACTGATATATATATTCCTTACCAAAGAATGAAGGGGGTGTCCACCCATGTCAACGAAGTCATTAGATCTGTGACAATAAATAGGAAAATATGCACACATTATATACAAGTCATATGATTACTTATGCTATGAATATCTGCCTTAGCATACTCAACAATAGATAAACTGTTCGTCCTTCTTCATTACAGTGATAAACAAACTCCATAACCACCTACACACTACACAAAACACACACAAAAACTGGTTACAACTAATTACTTAGTGGAGTATTAGTGGAGTACGAGTAGTCATATATGTGACAGGCTCGGAGCAGGCTACAATTGTTGAGATTTATATGCACATACCTCTTTTCATACCTGAGTTATGCGCGTTGGAATGAGACTCAAAGTTATGAAATAGCGGTATTGAGAAACGCCCACTTAAAGATAGCTAAATTGCAGATATTGGTATTGAGCAATAGCCAGATTTATGGACTGCAGTAATCTCATAATAATTTTTCTTGGCTTATAGTTAATCTGATGCTCTGAATCCAACGCATTCCACCGAAGCGCTTTGACTAAGCAGCCACTTACAAAACTAAAAGTACAAAACTAACAGAGGACATATAGTGCTGGACGCATGTATCGTCCAGTATGTCTCCTTTCCCGATCCATTGAACCAACAGGAGTCTCTCCTTTTTCTTGCAAGATTTCATTGGACGCTTTGAACGAGGACGAGCGCCAATATTTGGTGTAGGTCATCATCATTATCATCATTACCCTTACTATACTTTGTCCGAGTTCGTAGTTTTTGATGAGACTTGTTGTTCACAGTTCAAGGGCCTAGAAGTAGGATTATTCACTTACTCAGTCTATGATAATGAAGAATTCTGCCTCCTTGCAACGGCTGGATCCTGCCATCATACACGAGGCAGTGCCAGTGCTACAATCTTAGTTCTATTTTTCATTCTTAATTCTCATTGTACTGTACAGGTTCGAGATATGTGAGGCAACATAGTATGGAAAAGGTCGAATTGCACTTGTATGGCTAATTGACCGATACTTTTGAATCCATAGACTTCGACAGATTGTCAGATTGATCGATCGATGCAATAGAATCAGTCCCAGTTTCATCAGAGAATACTAGAGAATACTAGCTATGCCCACCAATTTGAGGTTCCACGTTAACAGAGTAGAGCACAGAGATGTGTAGTGTAGTGAAAATAATGAAAATAATGATCCCCTCGAAGTGAAGATAGAGATATGTACACAGACCACAGGGCGCCGTTACAGGACGTCCTCACAACGTCCTGATACGGGACCGTTGGGTCGACACTACTCGAATACCTGTAGGTGATATACACAGTTCATCTGTGTAGTGAACTGTGTACTCTGTGTAGTTAAGGCCTGGGTCAGGCACTGATAAGATTCATCATTACCTACATTTAATGTAGGTGATGTAGATTAAGGTGATGTAGATTATGTAGATTATGTAGTAGATTCATAACCATGTCACGTGTCAAGAAGAAGTCAAAGTACTTGCTTAGCTAGCTGCTGGAACTTAGAATCTTTAGCAACAAATGCGGTGGTAAGACTAGTTGATAGAGTAGGTTGTCATGATTATATGTGACAGGCTCTGGGAAAACAGACCAATTGGAGCAGACATTGGTATTGAGCAATAGCCAGATTTATAGACTACAGTGTATAATCTCATAACTTTTTTTCTAGGCTTATAGTTATCTACAGTCTTTCTACTACCTCTCTGCAAAATCTGATGCTCTGAATCCAACTCTTTCCACCAAAGCGCTTTGTCTAAGCAGCCACCATTACCTTACTTTCCCCAATTTAGCAATCTTTGAGTGGGTGTTTCTCAATACTGCTGTTTTACAACTTCGAGTTTCCAACGCGCATAACTCAGGCATGGAACGAGGTAAGTGCAAACTAAGCACATCAATGCGTAGGCAATTCTTTGCTCTATCATCTGGTATATAGATCGCAAAAATTATAGCTTGCGCCAATTGGTCTGTTTTCCCAGAGCCTGTCACATATTTCCAGCATGATTATGCCTTAGCTATAGCCACTCTAGAGGTAGGCTATGCTGTGTATTCTTGAGATACAGTAACTCCTTATTAGTACCTAGCAATGATAAGTTCATCTAGCCTTGTTTTTGAAGCTTGATCTTAGCATCTTCATGGCCGCATTTGTAGTTCTTCTTATTAAAAGTGGCATGACGTCATCACCAATTAGTTTTTTGGAAAAAGAAACTCAATGTATATTGCAAATAATACACTACATAATACAGCAGTAGTGTTAAATTTTGGTATTTACAGCCAGACAGAGTAGTGAACTGTAAAGTGTACTGTAGCTGCAGGTATTAGTACAGAATGGCTACTAAGGAGAGTTGTGGTTAGAGTTTTTGGACATTCGTACTCAATTATCTGCTGCAAGTTTAACATCGGTATCAAAAGAGAAAATTCTCCAATTCACCAATTCAAGAAAGATACAGACAATGCATTCCAATTAGCGGCTGTGTATAAGCAGTTTTGCAAAAGGCATGGAATTATCTGTCATTTGAAGCCCTCATTTGTCTCATTATATAAAAATCAGAGAGAAAAATCAGAGAGAAGACACTAGCTGCATCATCTTTTGAGAAGTCTTGAATGTATGAAACTACACTTGATTGGTAAATCTGTTAGGTACTCAGGACACCGCTCGTCAAGAATTGATCAAGCTTACAACTGTTCGGCCCAACCACACTCCGACCTGTTAGTCAGTACATGCGGGAAGATAACAGCAATATATTTTCCCCCCTAACGAGCTAAAAAAAACCCTAACGAGCTAAAAATAAAAGCTCCTTTGCAAACTCCTAATCAGTGGCTTAACCGAATTGACGCTTTGAAGCGTCAGCTGCACAATACCACACTTTTTGCTCATTTGGATTCTAGCCCAATCACCGAAGGTAGGGATGACGAGTTCACTGACCTGAGAAGACTTAGACACTTCCGAGTATGTTGTTACAATGCAAAAAGTTATTTCAAAAATTTTCAATTTACACCTAACATTGTACAGACACATTGTACAGAAGATTATCATACAATCATTGTTCACATCAATAATTATTGTTCACATAATAACAGTACACAAAACACAGTACACAAAATACATAAAAAGACATAAAAAGGCAGGGAACAACCTGACCTCACACTAAAATGGTGTGGCCTACCTACTAACCTTTTGGATTATCATACAATCAATCAACTAGTGCAAACCCTCAGCTGGTGACAGAAACCACAAGAGTGATGTAATACAGTGCATGTAGTGATGTATGTTGTTATCATGGCAGCTCAGGAGCAATTAATACTGAAAACTAAACCAGCATAGGTAGTGGTAATAATTATATGCACTGTGGATTAGGATCGCAGCAAAGCCTGGAGTCTCAGAGATTGTTCCTGGTACAGGATCGCTACTTAGACAACGAAGCTTTAATATACCAAAAGCTGCCGCTATTAAAAGTACTAACTTGTGTGGAGGCTAAGCAGACCCAGTCACAACCTTCTTAGATTTTTAGCTTTTGCTCGTTTTAATTTGACAACAAAGGTTTAACACCACTATTAAACTAATAACTGCAGTGCTGTAACTGGATGCCTGTGGCATCCAGGTGAGTACATTCAAACAAACCTTGGGTTAATGTGCAGTGCTATGGCATCCAGGTGAGTACATTCCAGGTGAGTACATTCAAACAAACCTTGGGTTAATATAGTATTTGACAGTACAATTAAATATCCTACTGTACACAGTAAGAAAACTGACGTACACCTAGCCGTACAGCAACACAATCCTATAGAACAAACAGTACGAGACAGAAACCCAGGAAACCTACGCTATCCACAGACTCTGCAAATGCCTTAATTATAATACCTCAGATTGCATAATAAGTATCACAATTATCACTTCCTGCCCATGGACTCCCATGGACTCCCACCATCCTCGAGAAGAATTCAATCTTCACAAGATAGTGAAACGCAAGTGCTGGATGTAGCTCCAAATCTGGCTTCACTTGTGGTTATGTGTCATAGTGATCATGTTTGTGGTTTGCTCACTAGTGTAAATATTACAGAAACGCTCAATTATGGTCGTCACTGTTTACTATCAGAGTTCTTCAGTATTAGTGCAAGCCAGGTTCCAGAGTCATCGCTAGCTGCTTAGTTCTTTGGTATTATTTTTACTTTGTTCAGTCAATGTTTACTTTGTTGGCGTTCAAACGTGGGCGGATGAATGTGCATGCTAAAAATAATGAAATGCTAAATAAATTTCTCACTTCATGCAAATGCACACATTCCTGCACACATTCCTCATACTCTGCTAGCTACGTGTACTGTACTGATAGTGGTGCCCTTATACGCCCTTGGTTGTATGCCCTTGGTTGTATCGGCACAAATTAAAATTAAATGACGGCACTCTATAAAATTCTTGAGCAACAGCCATATTAAAGTTAATAATTAGGCATTCACAACTAGTTGTTTGCCTTCATCCAATCTAGACCTTTGTTGTAAACCTGCTTTCTTGCTAGAAGACAGCACATGGCCAACCCACGTGAGACCACCACTAGGCATATTGCACGGTACTGGTTTCCATAGATCTAGTATAGTGTAGTGTCGAGGTGTACAGTGGCTGGAGGATGCAGATGCAAAATTAATGTGTATTGCAGTGTATTGCAGTGGCAGATCCAGGAAATATGAAAGGGGGGTTCCAAACTACGAACGCGCAGCGCTAAATTTAGGTTACGCCCACTTCCGGTCACACGTGACTAGGTAAATCCCAGCCCATAATAAACTTGCGTAGAGCTAGCTAGCTCTGCAGCTAACCTGAACACTCCTTTGGCAGTTGATGCATCAGAACAACAGGTACAATCATTGACAATACTGATAAATAGCTACAATACTGATAAATAGCTAGCTGGTAGCTGTAGTAATTAATCGCCCACCCCCCGTAGACCCTGTAGAGGCCTATTTGCAATCGTAGAAGGTCAACAGGATGCATGATTTTTATTTGAGATAGCTCAGCTAGCTAGCTAGAGAATGACTTTAGCTAGATCTATATAGTTGTACAAGTTTGTTGGATCTATTATAGAACTGACATCAAGCGTTCAAGATGACACTGTTACCCTCTGAACACCAGAACACTGAACACATGGTACTTACTAGCCTCCTTCGCAGGCCTTCCTTTTTCAGTTATAATTTTGTTTCTGTTGTTTGTCACAATATTAACACCATACGGGAATAATTGGAGGGAGCAAAGAAAGAAAAAAAAAAGGAAGCCACTAAGAAAAAGGAAGGCCTGCCCCGCTAAGTCTTGTGATCTGCTACTGACGTAGCCAAATTTAATTGAGCGTGGGCAAGAGTAAACGTGGGCAAGAGTAAACCGCAATAATTATCTGTCCTCCCACACACTGTGACACAGTACTTAGAGCGTATTTACCAGGAACTAGAGGCAAAGAGTGTGTGAAGCTACAGAACACAGTATGTAGAAGTTAGCTCTACAAGTTGAAGCATGAAAGGCTAGAGTACTACTGTATCTGATAATAGCACGGACCTGGGCAAAGAAGGAACCTATCCCAGATCCTGGACAACTCACAGCAATACTTCTGACATGCCAAAATTGACAGATCCGGAATGTTTTAGTCCAAGTCATAATAATAATAATAAGAAGCCCTGGAACAATCACACTATCAAAAGTAGAAGGGCAAGGGCAACCAATTTTATCCTCGGATAATTACAGTAGAACTACAGCAGAACAAGACTCGCCTTATCAAACTCAATGTGCTCCCACTCTCAAGACCTCACGTTCGACCCAGTCGAGTGTTTCAAATTACAGCAGACAATGTAGACCTGAGTGCTTATCTGCAGGTATTATTTCCGTATCCACTATAGAGCTGGTTCTACTGCCAGAAAGTTTCCAAAAGGAGCAGAACCTATAATACTGCTACAATAGGATTACATCTTCAATCTATTACATGTATTGAACTAAGGGCATTGGTGCTCGTGCCCCTGTGAAAACTGTCTCATGCACACAAATTAGTATAGTTTAGTCACTCTGTCAGTACTCATGAGATCACAACCTTGCAAACTAGACTACTGCTCAACAATAACTCAAGCCTCAATTTGAGGCTTGAGGATAGGCTCAAAGATAGACCTTTAGTCTTCATAGTCTTCACACTTCACGTATTAAAGCCATCGTCTATGATAATAATTATCTCCAGACTTGCATATGAAGTATGAAGTAAGTTTACAATGCGTAGGCATCCTGTGGCTTTGTTGCCTGTCAGGCTCCGCCCATCTACTGAAGCCCACGCTCATTTTCACTGTGCCACCACACTGTGCCACCGTCACGCGACTTAGCGAGAGGCTCTCCTTTTTCTTAGACGGTTCGTTCTCTTTCTTTGTTCCTCCAATTCTTACCGTATTTTATCTTATTGACCGTGTGACAAAGAACAGAAAAAGGAGAGGCTGCGAAGGAGGCTAGGTACTTACAGTTGTGGCAGAGTTTTCTCATCATTCCTGGAAGGCTGTACATCGATCATCCAGCTTTCGCTTTTACCTTATTTTTCCTTGTGACTGCTGGAAAAGTATATTTTCTTCGGGAAGTCGATTTGCTACATTGGAAAGGAAAGCGGAAATAAACTGGAACAAAGTGTTCTTCGTTATTCAAGATCAATTCAAGATCAAGTTGAAAAGCTGACGCAATCATGTTTGCTCTCCTTCTTCAAGCTTTTATCTGAGGTAATGGAATTATCTGAATGTACTTCAAGCTTTTTATCTGAATTATCTGAGGTAATGGATCGAAACTATCAAATATTCTTATCAGAAAAAGAATATTAATCATCGCCTGCATCCATCGTATGTGACAGGAAACAGACCAATTGGAGCAGATATTAGTATTGAGCAATAGCCGACTACAGTGCATAATCTCATAAATTTTTTTGGGCTTATAGTTATCTACATAGTTATCTACACTACCTCTCTGTAAAATCTGATGCTCTGAATCCAACTATTTCAAAGCGCTTTGTCTAAGCAGCCACATTACCTTTAATTTTCCCAATTTGCAATCTTTGAGTGGGCGTTTCTCAATACAACTTTGAGTTTCCAACGCGCATAACTCAGGCATGGAACGAGGTATGTGCAAACTAAGCATATCAATGCGTAGGCAATTCTTTGCTGGTATATAGATCGCACCCAGAGCCTGTCACATATGCACCCATTGATTTTCGCAAGATGAGCGTCTCCTTCATCCAATGCTTTGTTCTGGTGCAGCAAAGATGAATTTGTTTCATCCTATGCCCAAAACCAGCTACCAGGCGGCAAGTATTGGAATCCTGCACCAGATGTAGCAACTGTTTTGAAGTCTTTGAAGCCTATATAACAATGATGTCTGTGAAAGTATCCTAGGTCTAACCTAGGTCTAAACGATTACCTGTCAACGGTAATGCCAAACTTGCATCAGGTGTCTAAATCAAATCTAGTTCAGGCAAAAAAAACAAAACAAGACTGTTCAATGGCTAGATGGTCTACCAAGTGCACAACATTGTTGAATGACAGGCAAAAATTCAGGCAAGAGAAAATGATCAGAGAGAAAAACCGTAGCTGCTGAAGAAAAGGTGATCAACTGAAAGTGTGAAGGAACGTACTATGGATAATGCTAAGCACTATACGTTCGAGTTGTTTTGTGAAGAGAGATGGTCACTTACACGAAATTGTTTATGATGATGAAGAACAGCTGCTTTTTTAACTTGCTCTCAAAAGGTGACTTACTCGTCAAAAATGATAATTGATTTTTATATAACATGTGTATGTGATATTGTATGATTATTACTTAATTAACATTAATTTATAATTAAATAACACACTATAAGAAGTAATTAAATAAGAAGTAATTAAAAGTAATTCGAGTTAAACTCATTTCCGTAAGTAATCTTTTTAATTCTTCTTGCAAGTGCAAAATGTCGCTGTTTAAGTTCCAGTGAGATTGCAATCTTGCACCTCAGGCAAGAAAAACAATAATTTCAACATACTCTCAATTGGATGCCATCTTCGAGTAATAAATCAAAAGGTCAAAGTTCAATCAATAAGATTTATCACAGTAGGCCTCGAGGTGCTCCCTAAAATTATAAGTAGTACTAACTGGTTGTGTTCAGGCGTTATGGGAGGTACTAAGGGAGGTACTAATTTACGTTCCATAGAAAGCAGCTGTTAATAAAAAAGTAGTTAACTCTTGTTTGTTTACAAAGGAGTGCTTGGTTGTGCGATTTAGTTCTCTAGGTGGTTCCTGGCATCTACAACAAGCCTACGACTACGACAAGCCTACGACGATCCTCAAGGGATAGCCAGGATAGCGATTTTCGGCAATTGTCGTACGATTTGTTCCAGCAGTAATTAGCTCTGTTCCATTTTGCTTCAATCCATCGAGCTGCTCGCTAGTGGGGGGTGACCACACAGGGGCTGAATATTCAAGGTGTGGCCTGACCAAGGCTCTTGAAGCTCTTGATTTCGCTGTTTTCGATGAGAGAGGTTTTTCTTCTGAAGAGATTCAGGATCTTAGTGGCTTTTGCATGGTTTGTTATGATCCCACTTCAGTCCAAGGTATTTGAACACTGTCACCGAGTCGTGTTGTCGCGTGGGCGGCCACGGGTATAGTAGTCTGTTGGTTTGTTTGTCTGTTGTTTGTTTGTTTGTTTTATATCTACTCATTGCATTTACAGTCTTCACACAACAATATCTTGGTTTAAATAGTGGCAGATTTTGATGTTAAAGCTTCTCTTGTCGAGTTAAACTTGCCACGTGGCCTTGAGTCAAGGTACGGGATCACTAGGTACGGGATCACTTCAGCTGAAAATACGTATTAGCCAGGCCGAGTTTTCGCTTTTACAACTAGGCCTGGTACTCTAGCATGAGTAGCATGAAAAAATTAGCTGCCTTGTAACGGCTATACAAAAAAATTTTCGGATATAAATTTTTTTTTAAGTTAGAGGTCTTATGAAAGAAAACCAAAATAGCTCTACTTTGTAGCGTTATTAGTTTACCTGTCACATTATTTGTGACAGTGCCTTATTTGTGACAGTGCCAATGAAAACGGACCTTAACGCGGCAATAATTAAATTAGGCCAATTTAGTAGAAATGAAAATTTAGTAGAAATGAAAAACATGGGCAAAAAAAAATTTGTTTCACAGGTGCTGTAAAAAAATTTGGTACTCTACGAAGCTTTAGCGCGGACTGTCTACGTGAGGGGTCCTAATTATTTTTAACAAATCAACTTGTACAGGTACATAAGTAGTAAGTAAAGATAGACACAATATCAATGTCACTTACATTCTAGCCAATAGCCTCTGACACTTACCACCACCTGGGGGGGGGGGAACCATCAATATAAATGTTATACGACAATTCCACGCAGTTTCCTGGGCCCATCCCATCAGCACAATGGCAGTGATACCATACCAGTACTAAATGGAAAGCTTCTTATAAGGCTACTAATAAGTTGGATCAAGCCTTAGATCGATACGGACGAATACTAAGTGAAAGACTACCTATAATAGATCACTTAGGCTTCCTTTAAAGGACAGAGACACTTTCTGTAGGCTCCATACAAGTGAGGGTTATAAGACTGATACATTACACAGATATTAAGTACGACACGACACAGACAATAAGTATCAATGTCAAGCCCCACCCCTGACATACGGGGGATTGGGTGGGGATTATTCCTATACAAGTAAAATGGTACCAACTGTTCACTAGTGCCAGTAAATTACAGAGCGAGCTTCTTCCAACAACTTTTAACAACAATGAACTCTTGTGCAGCTTCATTGATTCCAAGCTGGTACGTAATGCCAAGCTTGCCAAGCTGCTAATTTGATGTATTCGAGGGAATTTCTCTGCAAGTGATAGATATACATAAATAAGCATAAACACTTGTGCTAACAGAGGCGTATTCATGTGGAACAGAGCTAGTGGAACAGAGCTAGTAGACTGACGTCTTATGGCTGCATCAGGATGATGCCTATATACATGGATGTGCAATTCCATGTGCAATGAAGAGAAGCTTCTTGAGGTCACTGTTGATCCCGTTGATTCCACAACAAACAACCTGGGGTGAACTAGGGCAATAGAGGGACCTGAACACTGGCGCCCTGAGGTTGAGGAATGTATTCATAAAGAATTACTATGCTCTTTAGTCGCTTCACTAAACCAACCAGAGAACATGCAGTGTGGTGCACTAGCACGGCTGAAGCACCCATTATGAAAGACTGTATGGGAAATGGAGTGTACTTGAGATATACTGTGTACGTAGTACGTAATTATGTGTAATGTGTACTCGTACCAGTGACATGTGTTAAATGTAGAATAATTATTATAATTATCACACAGGTAAAGTACGGATGCCGAGCACCTCTTTCAGAAATCACAAAAAAGAACAAAATTTCTCCTGAAGCCAAGAAAAAGATTCACTGTTACGAAGGTATCCCATATCCCACTGGTGCACAATTCAAAGAAGATGCTTCCAGTGCAAAGTCCCACTCTGCTGTAAGTACTGAGTTAGCAAAAGCAAAGCCACGAGATTCTGTTCTCCTCCCTCTGATGAATCACATCTTACATGTAGATTGAACAAGAACTTACAAGAACTTAACTTAATCACGGTGAGGGTGAGGGGGAATTTCTTATCTCAATGGAATAAATTGCAATTCTCCTCTATGGACGTAAGAGTGGGGAAAAAATGGATTTCTTCTGAGTTTATGAACATGGGTGAGATCTATGTAAAATGTATAATTGCAGATGAGCAAGTATGTGCATTAAAGGTGTTATCAATTTCGGTGGGGAAAGGACAGGACAGTGTACAACTCTGTAAGTTAATTACACGTAAAGCTTATTGCGGGAGCAGATCAACTGCAAGTATGCACCAAATTTTATAACACACCCTCCCCTTCAGGATGTAATGTCTACTATCAGACAAACCCTGTGCGGAATGCGATTGGTGAATGTAACAAGCAGTATTTCGTGTTAATGGAACACAGTCTTAATGGAACAGACTGTGTAAGAACAGACTGTGTAACTACACATGACTTATAAAAATAAAAAATACACGCAACTTATTCGAGATACCCTACGTACTACAATAGAAAGCTACTGTCCCTGGTTAATTGTATTATAATTATCACTCCTGTTTTACCGACCACAAATACAATGAAAATTTGACGCATGTGCAGGCAACTAGTACCAGGCCTAGTTGTTCGCCTAACCGTTATAACTCGGCCTGGGATCGAGGCTAGTAGCATGCATGTACTAGTAAGCATGCATGTAGAGATTCTACATGCATTGCTGCAGGCTTCTATACGGACCTGGATTTGCAGAGAGCGATAGCAAGTTGTTTCCCGCATTTCAACTCTTATTTCACTTGCACATACTTAGCACTCTTGGTGATCTAACTGTAGACTTTATCAATATCTAGACTTATAATTATCAGTAACACACCATAGCTTTTGGATACATTTGGCTTGAGGCATGGCTAGGTACAAAATGAAACGCTAGAAGTCATGTTCACTCTCGGTAGCACACAAAATTTGAACACTTAGCGTACGTCACCGTATTACCACCACTTTTTGTACTAACATTTCTTGAAAATTTTTGATAATACACTGATTTTTTTTAAACAGTTCCTTTATCACCATATGGATTTTGGTATGGATTTTGGGTTGAATTGAAAACAGTATCAATACAGAATAAGCTTCATAGTAGCTAGCTATAGTGTAAATGCCTCAAACTCAAAGTTTTGTCAATAGATCAACTTGGTTCACAGACGAACCGACAGTTTGTGTAATGATACCAGTTACCGCAAACATCGCAGTCAATCCAAAAGATGTGACCTTCACTACCATCTGAACAACTCATATCATCACTCGTTTTGAAATGGGATGGCATACGCACTTTCCTTTTCGTCGACTGTATTCTTGAAGGTCAACTTGGCCGTACATTAATACAGTACAACCCAATTTTTATACTGATTGGCAGTGAATCTAGAGAAATTGCTAGCTTTCTTCCACAATCAGGTGGAAGTTCGTCAGTACACCGTCTAACCACAGATCTTTCATTATAATTATGTTTGCGTTATAATTATGTTTGCGGAGTGACCCAGAAATCCCTAGCTGCTGGGATATCCCACAATGAAGCAATGAAAAGCTAATTAGCTGTGATTCACCATAATTGTATACTATACAGTAGACTCTCGCTATTCCGGCTCTCTGAAGTACGGCCACCTCGATAATTATACTGGCCATGCTACCTCTATGTTTACTGCACAAAACTCACCCTGAAGTACGGCCACTCGCTATTCCGTTTACTGGCCAGTGCTGGCTGTCCCAATAACGTTTTCAATGTAATTTTATACGGCCGGATATATGATGTTTTGGGTGTGGTTTAGTAAATAAAATTGGATTACACTTAAATAGAGATCATTATCTTTCATTATCCTCGAGACAAGAACTGCAAATCAGTGATTAGAATCGAGGTAAGGTCGTTTTTAAGCCGCGGCTAATTATCTGAAGTACGGCCACCTCGCTATTCCGGCCAAGCTGCATGGTCCCAAGGGTGACCGGATTAACGAGAGTCTACTGTACACTGATATATTTGTATACTGTGTTTTGCAAGTTGCTTGTCATAATGCACAGTAAATGGGCGTTGTCTGTGGTTACTTAGTTGCATAACTAGATCTAATCAGGAATGTGCTGACTCATAACTTTCTTTGTGTCCTCTAATCTACCATGTGCTCTTATTGTACTGTACATCAGAGAAGCTAGAAGATATAGGCTAGATATAGCACTACTGTTCTAGTAGTAGTTGTGTCAAGAGAGTCATGTACAGTTACCCTGGTGGTTCGTGGAACTACAATTACTATGGAAATACCTCAGTTGGAGAACAGTTTTCAGACCCTACTGGAACATCTACAATCCCAATCAACAGACCTACAATCCCAGACCCAATCAAAACCCCTCTGGTAGTGGATCATCAACTCATTTATAAGGTATTGACAGTAAAAGTATTGAGCCCCTCTAACAAGCGTGACTTTACAGTGCATACTTTGAGAGACGTTAAGTCTGAAACTGTCAAGACAGACACCAGATGATTTTAGAGAGGTTATTGTTTCACAAATTGGGGATAGTGTATCTAAGAAAACAACGTTCCCTATTGGATATTTTAAGAAGTCAGAAAAGGTGTGGATCAATAATGAGAAGGATTTTCAGGATGCGTTGGACTTAATTAATGAGACAGGGAAAGTTGTTTTTTAGTGTATTAGTCCTGGAACTGGAAAGAAGCGCGATAGACCTGCAGATGATTCTGATGATGACTGCTCGTCTAAAAAGAAGACTGCTAGTGAAATGAAAGCTTCCCGTGTAAACGATTTAAAAGTTAAGCTTCGTACAAAGCATGGCTCTTTCTATTCCGGTGTTCAATAGTAGGTGGAGGCCACGACAGCATGGATGAACCTCCCCCGGCACCTATGTTTGGAATGTCCAGAGTTAGAGGAAAACCAGGGTCAAGTATGTCGGATGCATTTACTGTACTGGCAGGATCTATTGCTAACCTCTGCCTAAAGAAATAAACCATAATTCTCCAACTAAATCCGTTACACTGCGTGGCAAATACATGGAGCAACTCCGTGATCTTGTGCATTTAAAAGAGATTGGTGCCCTTACAGAAGAAGAATATCAGGAGCAGAGAGTGACGATCGTGAATCTATTGAGAAAGCTCGCTTAAAACAGAATAAAGCATCAACACTTGTCTAGGTACAATAATTATAATAGTCATAAAGATTTAAAATAATTCTGTTCAACTCTAATTGTTTACAAGTATCCACAATGATGAGCATAGTTGATGCAATAGTATTGAATGCTGTTGAAACTACAGTTCGAGGAGAGTATAAAAAAATTGTTTCATTAGCCTTCATTAGCCCTAACAAAGGCTTTCACCTTAGAAAATACAAATTCTATGGGGTTCAAATCAGGGCTATAAGGAGGTAGGAAACAAATGAGTGCTCCACAATTGTGTATCATAATTATCGGTCACTGTGTCAATATGGTGCACTGAACAATTGTCCATAACCACTACTGAATGAGTGTTTATGCCATTAAACCATTAAAGGGTAAGAGCAAAGGGAGGAGACACTTCCTACAGAAATCTTCAAATGTCTCCCAATGTCTCCCCTTTAATAGTATCTTCAATTAAGTAGATTTCTTCCATTCCAAAAATTGACATCACACCAATTGCATTCACTCTGACTCCTCCAAATTTAATTTAATTCGATAATCTATTGCTGGCATACCACGAATACTGTATCCATAATTTCTAATTGTGTTCTTTCTGTTGTGACCAGATTCTGTTGTGACCAGATTCATCCACCCATACAATCATAGCTGGTTCAAACGTTGAAATTTCTGCCATGAATTTTCCTCGTAGATTATCATCACACTGTAGGGCAATATGTTGTAATTTCTTCCTAGTGAAGCCAAGATATTGCACAGTGCGACAAATTGTAGATACATGAACGTAATCCCAGTTAAGTAGAACAGTTTTTCTTGAATTTCTTCCAAATACATACTTGGCTTGTTTGATATCATGATTATGTTTATGTATAACAATAATCATTTCATTATCATTCAATAACTTCTTGGGTCCATGCCTGTACTTAGTTGGTTCAACAGCTCCAGTCAGTCGATAAAGCTCACAGTAACGTCTAACGTCTAACAGATCTCTCTGAGAGAAAAAGAGTTGTAGCTACACTTTTATACCTACATTTTCTCAGAACAACTAGCCATATGGCTCTCCAGTGCAAATCAACTGAGTACTGTCTAGGCAGGCATAACTGCAAGCTAGCTGGCAAATTTGAATTCTTTTAGCTGAATAGACACATTCATTGTTTATCATTGTTTACCACAGTTGTTTACCACAGTAGTACTATAGACAACGCCCATTTACTGTGCACAATGACAAGCACAATGACAAGCAACTTGCAAAACACAGTACACTGATATATTCACCCAAGCAAAGATAACTCTAGTCTTCGCTTCTTTGGGTCCAGGCATTACTCCCCAGGCATTACTCGTACAAGTATGCTATATTGCTGCTTCGAGGCAGATTGAAAATAGTTAAATGCATCACACAGACACACAGACAGAATATTGAGTGAGATCAAACGACTTAAAGACAGGGCAAGATTATTAAAGTGTACCATTCACAACCATTCACAACAATTTGCCATTCACAACAATTTACCATTCACATCTGACCATCATCGTACCAGAGCTCACGGAGTGTATGGAAATCGGACTCTTGGTAAAGTCAGTGTCTTTGAGACTCTGGTAACAGTATACTTTAAATGGATACATACTTTAAATGGATACATACTTTAAATGAATACAACACTTTCTTATGGCTGGCAAGTTCAACCGTTTTGAGTAGAAGAGTAGAACATTTGTGTGATCAAGGAAACTCTTCAAAACTTGCTCATACCTGGCCGATCAATACAGTCTTTCATGTTGTATACTGAATCGCAATTTCTTGCAATATCAGCATACTTTTGCAAGGAATAAATAAACATTCAGAAATGTCTTTACCTATCCGACCAATCACTCGTCATAAAAACTTCAGCAAACTGTCAATTGCCTTATCAGTGCAAACGAAGCGTTTTAGCAGGTGACACAGCTGATGAGGTACTATCGTCACAGTTGTCTTGATCGTCAAGCATCTCCAAATCCTCTTCCATCACTATCTTGGCTAAAGTTTGGGTCATCTCCCATCTCCAAAATCTACTAATGGCGGAGGACTATCAGCTTGAGCTGCACCTCCAGCTGCTACCTCATGTTCTCATGTTCGTCAGTAATGAAGTCAATATCATTCTTCAATAGCTTGCTTCGGTGGTCTTCAGTAGTGAGGCGAATTTTCGAATTTTCTTAATCCACTGATGAGGTGCAACAATGTGGACAAACTTTTACAGAGCTCGAGTCCCAGGGAAATGCAGAGGATCAGAAGTTCAGTGTTTAATTTCAAATTATTAATCTAGATCTAGGTGGGGTCTGACTGGCCTGCGCATGTTCTAGATAGAGAGCAGGGTAAGTTTTGGCGCACACTAAGTACAGAGAAGACAGCTAACTTGTGCTTAAGTTTGTACCGAACTAGCTAGCTGTGTGATCTTCTTAGGATCTTTTTGATGATAATAGGGCGGCGCTGGAAAGCAGCACCTATGATCCCTCTGCGAAAGGAGTCTGGAAGTAGAGAGCGAGTAGATGTCACAACTTCCACTCCCATCAGGAAAACTCATACAAGAAAAAGATCCCGGAGGCAAAGGTAAGTTTGTATAGCAGACTCGTGTTGCACAGTCAGCATATCAGATTCTAAGTGGTTTGTGACGTCGTACTGCATGTCATACGTAGAGTTTTCTAGTGATACGTCACTAGTGTATCAAGCATGCGGTTAGTTGCCACAATTATCGTGACAAACGTTGCACGAGTCTAGTCTACTGTTCGCGTGCAAGTACTTAAGTGATTAAGTGATACCTGTGTCCCCCACTGCCTCAAACTACTGTCAATTTCATAGAGACTAGTGATACTGATGATACTGACGAAGAAATTTGAATATCGTATCGTAAGAGATCCCGTGTTTCCGTGTTTCCTCAAGTAAGCAGCTGCTTAAAAAAACTAATTAAAAAAGAAGAATCAAGAAACCTGTTCAACCACGTATGTTTACATAATCGTTCACATTAATTTTGATAAGTACAATGTAGATCCACTGAAGAAGTCCCCTCCCCAAGAGTCCCCTCCCCAAGTCCCCTCCCCATGTACGATAAGAAGCGTCGTCCTGTTCCTACTTTTGTTCGTGTAAGTTGCATATAGCTTCACACTTAACATTATGAACAGATGCTGCTTTGTATTTCCTCAGAAGGAACTTTGAAGGTTACGTCTGGGTACATAATTATGGTTGACACTAATGCAGCATTATACGTATGTGTAGTGGTTTCCTATAAATCGTATAACTGTATATGTGACTAGTGCTCTTTAAAATAATGTATTGCATGCAGGAAATGTTCAAGAGCAGTCTGTACTGTCTAAGTTAGTGTCAGAAGTTAGGGGTCTCAATCCCTCTTTTGATGCTGCTGAAATCATGTTCATTAACACTGAATCTGCTTCCCTCGTGCAGCTTACAGATTCTATCGAACTAAATGCGAGGAAGAATCAGCCAAAAGACGGGGAACGGATGAAGAGAAGAAAACTGCATGAAAGGAGGCTTGTAAGGGTAGGTTTATAAAGTATAGTTAAAAGTTGATTAGAGTCTAATCACTCAGTGTTATTGTAACTATCACGGGGGGGGGGGGGTGAACTCCTGGTAATATTTTTTAGCACAGCCATTGTTGTAAGTAAAACAGAAGCTGCACTAACGAAGCTGCACATAACAGAAAAAGAAGGAAAGAACATCGGCACTTTTGAAGAACCCAAAACTCACAGAAGAATCCCGGCTGAAAATATTGGTTAACAAAATGATGTCATCAGAAGAAAGTGGTGATGAAGATAATCCTTGGAGAAAACAATGTGAAAAAAAGGACACGAGCAGCTCCTTCCGGTATGCCTTCTTGGTCTGTGGAGCTGATAGCACAATTCTCTATTTATTCAATTTTGCCCAATCATTATTCATCATGTCACAGTTAGAACATTTTCCTGCATGAAATTATACCATAATTATGTATGAAATTTGATTGGAGGCATACGTATGAAATTTGATCGGAGTACTTACTGTGGAAATATGCATGAAATTTGAGTCACAAAAACCCACAAAACCTTTAGTTCGAAACTTGAATGAAACCTGACCTAACAGGTGACACATTTCTAGTGCCTAAAATATTTTGCTCTATACTATACCACCCTGTATCTGCACGATTTTGATTAGCGAACTAAAGCAGTTTGACTCACATTGAAGGCTGTCTTTCATAGCATCATCTGTCCGCACAAACTTTCTATTCTACGTATGAGTTAGCCTTGCACTAAAGCGCTAGCTTTTTGTAGCTCAGAATATATATTGCAGGTATGTACAATAGGTATAGTGTTGTAGTTAGCAGCTGTTTAGAGAGATGCACGATTTGCATAGAAGTGAAACGAATAGGCCAATAAGAATAACAGCATCTTCTAGAAAAGAAAAAATGAGTTAGTAAAATTAGTAACATTATTTAAGTGCAAGAAAACAAAAAATGAGGTGATTATTATTATATTTTGATGATATTTGTATTTGTGGCACAAATTTTGAACCTCGAAGAACATGAATCGCATGTTACGATTACATCGTTAGTTGAAAAATTTTTTTCTTACAATGTATGCAATGGGAAATTGGTTGACTCCTGTTACTACAACATTAACAAGTCTTCGATTTTTAGAATATCTTGAAGGTCAGCGCCAAATGTCAGCGCCAAATGTAAGATCTCTTTTGCCAGAAAATTGATGTACTTGTACACGACTTATACACGACTTAGTATAAGTTGATATGACTGGTTTTGTTTGAGACTGTTCACTTCATTTTCCTGTTTCCAGTGTCGTCGCCAATAATTACTTCTTGCTTTGTTTTACCAGTGGAAACTTTGATAGGATCATTGACTCTTAAAATAGCAACTCAAACTGTTACACGGTTTCGAGTGGCTACCTAATGTCGCTGGGTCAGCCACTGTGATGTTTGTGCTGCCTGCTTCCGTGAAGCTGGCTTGCCACTCGCTTTATTGAGAGTCACTGGCTGTGATCTTTTTATTCTTGCAGTTGATCTTATGAAGAAGTTATGCAGCTAGAAACGAATATTTGTAAAGGAAGAAGAAAAAACAAAAATAATTGTAAGAAAATTGTAAGAACAATATCTATGTAAGAATAATTATAGTCTCTCGCAATAATTATGAACAATCACTTACCAAGGATGAAAGAAGATACGATGAACAGAGATGTTGTTGTCGAGAAAGTATTAGCACAGTACACGAGGCTATTGAATGGAACCACGCCCTTTTCCTAAGGAAGGGGCGAGGTGTAAAATAATGGCTACGTGTACGTACATGTGCATAGCTTAGTGTAGCCTCCTTCACCGTGTAGCCTCCTTCACCGGCCAAGAAAGCCTGCTATCGACTGCTTGCGCATGCGCCAAATTATTTCCCGTAAAATTTCCTATAATACAGAGAAAATATCCTAAAAGTCATACACAGAGCTATATAGGCTAGCTAGCTAGAGACAGAGCTGCGTAGGTTTGTCTGATAGAATCAGTATAGTAGACTTTCACCAAAGTGTAGCTATCTATCCGATTGGCTAGAAACCTTCAATCGAACTTTCTATCTACTCCACTTCCGTTCCTTGTGATGTCATAGTTTTAAGATACCGGGGGGGGGGGGTATTAGCACATGCGCAAGCAGTCAATACCAGGCCCAATTCCGTGCAGCCTGGGATCGAGGCTTGCACTAAGCTTTCAATAGTTATCGTTGTATTCACAAACAGTGTGTACCTGACGAAAGATGATACATCTTGACAGGCTGTTGCCAAAGGATGAAACATCCTGACAGACACAAGGACTTACACACACACACTCTACGTGACACACACACACAAAGCTAAAAGCTAAATTAATATTCTGAACGGGGCCACCTGACGAAAGATGATACATCTTGACAGGGTGTTTCCGAAGGATGAAACATCCTGACAGACACAAGGACCCAATACACACACACACTCTACGTGTGTCACACAAGGCTAAATTAATATTCGTGTGTACATGAACTTAATATTCACAAACTGGGCCACCTGACGAAAGATGATACATCTTGACAGGCTGTTGCCGAAGGATGAAACATCCTGACAGACACAAGGACCCAATACACTTACACACACACACTCTACGTGACACACACACACAAAGCTAAATTAATATTCACAAACTACAAACAGTGTGTACATGAACGGGCGAACGGGCGAAAGATGATACATCTTGACAGGCTGTTGCCGAAGGATGAAACATCCTGACAGACACAAGGACCCAATACACTTACACACACTCTACGTGACACACACACACACACACACACACACACACACACTCTACGTGAGCTAAATTAATATTCACAAACAGTGTGTACATGAACGGGCTACCTGACGAAAGATGATACATCTTGACAGGCTGTTGCCAAAGGATGAAACATCCTGACAGATTACACACACACACTCTACGTGACACACACACACAAGGCTAAATTAATATTCACAAACAGTACATGAACCTGACGAAAGATGATATATCTTGACAGGCTGTTGCAACATCCTGACAGACACAAGGACCCAATACACTTACACACACTCTACGTGACACACACAAGGACCCATCTACGTGACACACACACAAGGCTAAATTGATATTCACAAACAGCCAGGCCACCTGACGAAAGATGATACATCTTGACAGGCTATTGCCGAAGGATGAAACATCCTGACAGACACAAGGACCCAATACACTTACACACACTCTTACACACACTCTACGTGACACACACACACACACAAGGCTAAATTAATACTCACAAACAGCCAGGCCACCTGACGAAAGATGATACATCTTGACAGGCTGTTGCTGAAGGATGAAACATCCTGACAGACACAAGGAACTCTACGTCACACACACACACACACATACACACACACAAGGCTAAATTAATATTCACAAACAGTGTGTACATGAACGGGGCCACCTGATGAAAGATGATACATCTTGACAGGCTGTTGCCAAAGGATGAATGTTGCCAAAGGATGAAACATCCTGACAGACATACTTACTTACATACTTACTTATCTTACACTTATTACGTACTTGTGACTTTTTCTGGTTCATGAATAGGTTTCCCTTCCATAAAGCTAGAGAACAGGCTCTCTCAACGTCAACATACGTGACGGCGCTATTACAAGTCAGCTTCTCCAAAATCATCCCGCTTAAATGTGAGTTTCATAGATCTACTACGCATGCGCAATTACGATCGAGCTCCTCCTCCTTCAGTTCAGTAACAACAAAAATTATAAACAGTGCAATTATTAACGACAGTATACAACTCCAGTTAAATAAGCTATCCAAGCTAGTCATAGTCACTCTTGTCTAGTCTGATTCTGAATACGATGATGAGTTATTCTGTGTTAGCCCCTGTCTGCCATTTAGTCGACGTCAAACACTTGACTGTTGGGTGATAACTCCACTAGGAGTGACTTGTGATTCAACAGTGGGAACTTCAGGTGTGGAGTTTGCTCGACTTTGTGGTGGCATATTATCATCAATAAAGAAGCTGCCACACCGGTGCATTCACTGGTGGTGGTAGAACAGATATCACAGAGTCAATTTTTGGCTTTGCCTGGATCACTCCTTTTGATGAGACTGAGCTTTTGATGAGACTGAGACTGAAGCTCTCTCAGCTCTCTCGTCTAGGCGACTAACAAGCGCATTTAATTTTGGAGTAGTACAAGGACAATGCAAAGTCACACTTAATCACATGTATACGATACAATGGTATACGATACAATAAAACAAAATCTTCCAAATGAACAGTTTGTGTACAAAGCAGGGACGTCTTTCAAAACAAAACAAAGACGTATAGCGGCTAAAACATTGTTCCTCAAAGGTGTAGGGATTTCACTATAATTATGCAGCAGAACACACCGTTAGATCTCCAAGAAAGTTTATGCCTCCTCACCTCACACGTTCTCCACCAGTATCAGATTCTGTTTCCTCAGTCATGTAATTCTCATCTATTTGTTGCTGATGTCTCGACTACGTTTCAAATGCTTCTTCCGCCTTTCATAAAGCTAAACAGGCAATGTATAATTAATATACATACCCTTTTTTGAAAAGCTTTCCTCTGTGCCTTTTTTCTATTACCTATAACTTTGTCCATACGATTGGGTTTGCTGTCATTGAACAATTGCTGTCATTGAACAATCTTCTCCTAGACTAGCACCTATATTATTGGTGCTAACGTTTAATAACTTGAACTTGAACTGAGTGCTTGCTTGTCTATAATGCTCTGCTTTGATCTCCTGGATAAAGAAGTCTGCTACCTCCTGGTTTTGCTCACTATCATACCTGAATGAATCTATATAGCAAAAGTCAATAGTGGAACTTACTTCTCCGAACCCTTAAACATTTTATCATCTTCAGCCTTGTCATGTAGTTTCCCCTATAATAATTATAGAAGGAAAAATAATGGTAACACAGGAAGAAAAAATAACTACATCCTGTTGTACGTTTCTTAGGTCTTTTTTTTTATGTCACTCAACTCGTCACTCAACTCCTGGGTAAGAATTCCTGTTTGCTGGCTTAACATAACATTTTGAGTAGCAGACATCATACCAAACATCTGGTCGATTTTAGACGATATGGGGGAAGCTGGATATGGGGGAAGCTGGTTGCAGTTGCATAGGGAAAACCGAATTAAAACCACCTGCAGCTGGTGATTGGTTAGGGTTGAATCTTTGTACACCCTGAGCTTGGCCCAAGCCTTGGACTGCAAGTTGTTCAGAAAACTCCACTAATTAAATTAGCAGCTGATGCAAGCATGCAGCCATGTGCTTTGCAATTGAACCTATTTGCCTTTATAAAGCAACCACATACTATAAAGATGCAACGAGAGTTGAAAGAAAAATGTGTGCAAGGTAGATTATATGATGGGGAAGTATCGAGTTCCCGAGATAGATCCGGTTTATCTTATTGGTGGGACGTGGGTTCTTTTTCTGTTGTTCGGTTACAGTTTTATCGTGGTATAGTAAAGAAGTCAGTGTACGAGAAGATGTTAAAAACGAAGCAAATATCCTTTCACTACTTACACATCCTTACCTTCCATAATTATGTGTTTGGAATTTGCAATTTGCACACGATCACAACCTAGTTTTGGAATAGATTCGGAAACCATAACTTTGTATAAAGAACTGAATGAGCATCCTTTGGAAATTTTAAATCCGATATCATGGCTTATTCTCTGCACACAGCTTCTAGAAGCCATGAACTACATACATAACCATGGAATACTACACAATGACATCAAGAATAACAATGTTCTAATCACTAGATCTACGTCCGTCACCAGAGCACGTCCGTCACCAGAGCACAACCAGGTGGCTCAAGTATCTCTAGCTCTACAGAGAACAAAAAACAAAAACAAAAACCTTGATCAACACATTGTTCTTATCGATTTTGGGAAAGCTACGCCTGCTTCACAATGTAGACGTTACAACCTTTCTGAACCTGAAAAGGTAGAGTACTTGATTAAGTACCCCCCTGAAATAGTCCACGGTGAGAGTAAACAGTCTACTTACAATAGGGAAGAGCTTCCGTTCGTTTCCCAACGAGATAACGAGATAAAGGAGGAAACCCTAATTATCATTAACAAGCTCGATGGCATAAGCGACTCTCTGCTGAACAAGCTCTAGTTCTAATGGACAAATTGTACGATAATTATTTTAAAATTTTCGTATCTTGCACTCTTGCACATGTATACATGCACTTACATAGTAATATTACTACTACCTATAGCTATTTGTAGTTTCTGTTGTGATCATAACTTCCTTAATATAACCCTTGGAAACATAAATGAGAAAGGGTTCAACACAAACACAAACATTGTAATTATATAGATACATGCAGGGTTTCATATCGCATATTTAAGTGGTATAGGGCAAGCCACAAATACAGTTGTGAATATGCACACCTACAAGCGATACGCTGAACCGGCATGAAACAGCAAGTCTTCAATCACATCTGTACATAATGTAGCCGAAATCCCATACCGTATTTCATGTGGGTGACTCTTTTTCCAGTGAATATAACTGTAAGGATCTTCTTGTGGCGAGTTCTTGACCGAAATCGTGTGCTTAATAAAAAATTGAACAGCACCTACTCTCATGCGCCTGTAGTCGATTGCATCAAGCTTATCTCCTGTACCAGGCCAGTAACCCCACCCATTACAACAGAAGATGAACGGCTATTTTGGCCTCGTTTGACAGAGCCTACTACAATGTCACCAGCAATTTCCACACGTCCAAATTCCACACGTCCAAACTCCTTGTAAAACAAAGGAAAGTGAGAAATTAGGAAAGTAGGATATAACTGTTCATAAATTTGTTGTAGTTGCTTGGAATAGGCTTGGAATAGGTTGCATTTTCTTGAAATGGGGGTAACAATTTAACTAAATTTTGTTCCTTAATATTCGATCCTATTGGATCCTATTGGATCGAATAGAAATAGAAATGGTAGGTAAGGGAGAAATTCCTGATCATCATCATCGGGTAGACTAAGGCTGTTTAACTCCTGCTGTTGACAAAATTTGCGATCGCCGATTTGTGTGTACTGATCCTAATATTCCATCTAATATTCCATTGTATCTCTCAAACGCATAGCACCAGAAGAGGCCCAAAGTCCAGCATCGACTGTTTAAGGTGAACATGTAAGTGCAAATTTGGTATGACCACCGCTGATCCACCGCTGATCCATACAATTCCTGGAATGATCGGCAAAACTCAAGTAAATAAAGGTCGGCTGACACAATGTCTTGTAGTACGGGCCCTCATTATGCTCTTACAAAAAGTAACAAGTGTGAGTTGGGCAAAATTCCTTTAAGTACGACTGGAGAATATAATTATAGTAATCCAATTGCTCCATTGATTTGCTGTAAAACCACTATGCCCAGAAACTATGTTATAAGGGAGTCTACCTTCTCCAGCTGCAGCTGGAACTTTAAAAGACCTTATGTTGTTTTCGATTCGTGCAAGATCATTGTCACGCAAAAGGCCTTGTTCAATCCAAATTTTAAACATATATTTCCCTGTTCCTAAAAACAAGTTGTGTAAACCTAATCGGATCAAAATATGGAAGAGCAAGAAGGATAGAGTATCGTACTCCTAAAGATGACTCACGATTGTCACGATTGTCTAGTAGAGAGCATCGACGTCTGTGATCTTCTGTTTTGAGGGTTGCGGTCGAGATCTGTCTTGTGATCAACCATCTCAATCAAACTCTTTGAAACACTTGTTGCAGCCTAACTTAGCATTATGTCCAACAAAACCACACACCACACCTTTCTGCTAGCAGGAATATCACACGCTATGCAAGTAAGTGCCACTCTAACACGAATATGCATCGTAGAACCATTCACAGGTACTGGTATTATCACCCCATTCCAAAACTCAAGCAGCTCTTCAACAAGGGGTGTAAGGTATGAGTTCATGTTAAGGTAGTATACCAACTAATATGACATTCTCATGTCTGTATCTCACTTCACGGGGTAAATTTTGAATCGTTAAGTTAAGTAAATAGCACCAGTTGAATAAATACCAAATAAGAATAAGGAACATCCAGAAAATGATTAAAGTCAGAGGAGGTAACCATATTTTTCCATCATAGACATCACTCAAAATATCATCAGGCATTACAGTCATGCGTTTTCTCCACTGTTCACACTTCTCAACAAAACCCGGCTTTTTCAGAATATGACAAATGCTTTTCTTGACAGAACGATATGGATAAATTTTAATGGGAGCAAGAACACTTTTTTTGCTGTTTGTCTGCTTTTTCAGTAGCAATGCACCACAGGCTTTTCTCTTTAAAGGATGAGGGTGAGGGTGGTTTGGGTATGAGGGTGGTTTGGGTATGCAACATGGCGACAGGTCTTAGATTCTTTCTTGCACACAATCCTGAAATTCGTATATAACACTATAACACTGCACCCAGGACAAACAACGTACTCTATAAAACTCCGGTTCTCAAGTCTGGCCAGCGTGACGGGAATTTGGTGTGCGATTTGCACACAGTACCCAATAGCTTAAGAAAGTACTTGATGAGACGAAGAAGAACTGTCAGTTTTCCAAAACAACAACAACAGGATGAAGTAGTACACAGGCACAGGTTGTAGATTACTTCTACTCGATGGCTGCGTATCTGCGGTATCTGATTCGTCACTACTGGAAAACCACATCTCCTCACATAAAATCTGGATGATTACATGCACATTACGATTACATGCACATTACGTAATTTACTTACATGTGTTGTTTGGTCATCTGGAAGTTTGTCAGAAGCATCGTCATCACTACTACTGAAGAACAATTTGTCCTCATCCCCACGTGCACATGCACTAGATCTACATATACCGTCTTAGTAGGTCAAGTTAGTAGGTCAAGTTAGCTTTATATATATATATATATAGATCTATGAAGTACTATATAAATCCAGACCTAACCTATATCAATATCACTGCCATAGTGATTACTCTGGACAGATTCACTGCTACTGGTTTCTTCTGCATTATCATCGTCACTAGATCCAGACTCAGTACTAGATTTAAGACTCTTGGACCACTGATTTCCACGTCTGTCATAGAAGGCAGCTCTATGTCAGTAATAAGTAGATTTAGATATGTACTGATCACAGAACACTAGCTCTAGATCTGGTCCTCTTTGGTTGTGGCTCTAGATCTACACCCTGTTCTTAGCCATGGGAATAAAAATGATATCAGATTATACGGTGTCTCTTTATTGTCCGTCCAGCTATGTGGTCAGACTGCACGGTCTTCATACGGTTGCTCGTCCAGCCCCAGCCCCAGCCCCTCACCTCATGCTGGCAGTCACCTCATTTGCCAGCTGAGTACACTCATCCCCATCTGATGTCTTTTCCTCTGATGTCTAAGTTCAGAGGCACAGTCCGAGAATTTGCCTGCCCAGAAGGTACTCTAGGAGACCTGACTTGCATTAGTGTGATGGGCTACAAGTACATAATAATAAACATGTGTATTCATTATACCTGTCTGTAATTGTAGTGTTTGAGAATGTTCAGGATCGGATGACAGACTCCGTGTTACAGGTATGTGCGACGGCTTTTTTATCACGGCTTTTTTATCACATGTTGTGGTCAACTTCGAATGAAGGCCAGGGGAGGTTGCCTGACAGTGCAAAAATCAGCCACATGATCAGCGCCACAACAGGGGACAACAAAGGGATTTGGCTTTTAGTAAGCTCTGGCAGCAGCATTCAGCACGTCAACGGGTTTTTGAAATAGCCGTGCATGTGATCAACCAACTGATCAACCCACTGGTGTATTTGTAAGCTGCACGCAATACGTTATATTTCTACAGGGAGCATTGGAAGATAGATGGATGGAGGGATTATCAGAAGTTTCTGAACACTGATATTTGGTAGCTTTAGAGGCTTTTCCCACATTGTCCCACACACTCTACACAGTCTCTCTAAGGCTGCTTTGTGCGCTTCTGTCATTCCTGTGAATTGTAATGTCATTGTTCATTTTCGTCACGATCGTGGCCTGCCATAAGTGACTTTTTTTGCGAAATTCTAATTCTGCGATACTTAGGAAGTAGCTCGAACTACGCACATCCCTATATAGAGGAAGAGCTGTAGAATCACGTGCAATTTAGTCTAGAATTTTCCAATATGTTAAAATTTCATTAGCATCTTACCGCACGAAGTTTATAGCTATGGCTAGGTTGTTTACTTGTAGCTTGAGGACAGCAATGGCGATGTCTCCTCTGGTGCCTATGAAGGAGAGGGCATAGTAGGATATGGCTACCAGCTTTATGCCAGACGCTGAGGACATGCATGACATACACCTAGGGACCGTGAAAGACCAGGAGAGGGCTCAGGAGAGGGCTCACTGGGTAAGTAGTATAGTATAGCTAGAGTATAGTTAAAATAGAATTAGCAGTAATGTAGCACTGTTACATTCATGATGTGAAAATCAAGCTTAGTCAAGCCATAGGATGATCCATAAAAAAAAATTTTTGGATTTTATCTCACCGCTGGCCGGGCATTTAAAATGATAATTAAAGACGGACGGGCGGGCGCAATAACCGTGGTTGCTATGGCAACACATGTTGCACCATTTTATTCCTTGTTGTATGGGCATGGGCATTCTATTGGTATATGGTTGCTGCTAGGTATTTTATTGCACTGGAAACCCGATAGAGACATTTCACTTCACTGTTAATTAAGAATCCGACTATTTGATGTTGCATATCTCACTGCAAAAAAGTTACCTGCTTCCTATCAATTCCCACTACAAAGTACTTTACTACTACAACCACTCATTGCATGATTGTTTGATAACAAAACCACGAGGTATGTTTTGGCCTGCGCAAAACCATATTGTTGCAGTCACAGCTACATCACAAAACGTTCTTATAATTCAAGTCAAAAACAGGAAGTCAAAAACAGGAAGTTCAAAAATTAATACCTATTTTTCGCTCGTGAAGGAACTCACGTGTCAAAAGCTCACTGCGAAGAAGAGCTCACATTTGTGATCAAAGCGTTGTCAATAAACCCGGCAGTAAGGCTTCAGCACGTTCCAATACCCTATCGGTAGCACTTCGTATATCCACTCTGCAGGAAAAACAGAACAACAGAAACAATTTTCTTTCTCTTTCTTTACTTGGCCCGCCATGTGGCCCGCTTATTGGCTCAGTTACTGGCTCAGTCAGATTGTGTCCCAGCTAGAATTGCCCTTGTGCGCATGTCCCGCCTATTGTCCCGGCTCGCCTATTGCCTCGCCAAAACGCGGCCAATACGTGTCCTATCATTGTTTCAGCTGATAATTTAGACTACCAGCAAAGTGGGCAACCAAAGTATTGGCTGGTACAACAAATTCCTAAGAACACAAACAGCCTACATGTACCCTTCATACTCAACACGTTCTCCTCATAAACATAAAACCCAAACTCTAAACTTTAGATGGGGTAGAACTGGGGTTGAAACCCGAGGCACAACACACTATTACTACAGCCGCACAGATACAAGTAACTGATATGCAAACCATAAGTTAAAAACGGAAGAAATAGGTGAAATCTGCGAGCAATACAATCCAGATTCACAAGTTGGTATCCAGCAGTAGTACTATTGTTTGTCACAGAATGTACCTTCTCCCGAGAAAACCTCAATAATTTAATAATTATAAAGTTACAACTCTACTCAGCATCATTAATGATATCTACACAGACTGTCTGGTAAGAAAACACACGCTACCTACGAGAGATTACACTCAATCAGAGGGAATGAAAGCAAATGGCTCATCATCTTTCCAGGTGATTGGCATTTCTTAATTAAAGAATTATCAGGAGGTATTATCAGGAGGTATTGATCTGATCAAGATATACTTCGATGCAGATCCTAGTGGCGTACTAACTTCAAACGTACTCACCTGTACAGAGTCCTGTTGAGATAAACATTCCTCGTTCAGAGGACCACCTATTGATAAAAACAATTAAAGAGGTAGTGATGCATCTGACTTCGAAAGCAGAACAGAATCCCACCCTCAAGTGAATCCCACCCTCAAGTGAATCCCACTCAAGTGAATCTCAAGTGAATCCCACCCTCAAGTTTTGGTTGCAATTTTTGTTCAAAGATTGTCGTAGCATAATTATCTTATCTTGCGAATGGCAGCTATAAAATTAATGGGACCCAGCCTTTGACCGGCCCAAGTACACTTGAACTCATGTACTACATCTTTGGTTATAACTGTGTATCAGTATTGATTTTATTTCACTTACTACACATTGTACATGCGAAAAACCACATACCGTATAGCGTGTAATTTTCGTGGGGCAAAATATTCGTGGTTTTTGTGGTTGGAGGTATAATACTTTACCCACGAATGAAGCGACCTTGCCTACCTTTACCTGCAGTGCAAGCTCCAACCACGAAAAATATTACCACGAAATGTCTCAATAATTTTATTGCTGAACGTTTTGTCCCCCGAAAATTACCCGCTATACGGTACTATTTTAAACCTGCATGCTTTTAAACCTGCATGGATAGACCTACCTGTACAACATCAACCACCTGAAAACTTGTGATCTACTGATTTTGCAGAAGCAGGAGTAAAGACACCTAAACACACTTGTTCTACACACAACTTTGTTCCAGTGTGATTACACTCCACAAACCTATAGCTGGGATGATGCCCTTCCAGTTTGTGGTGTGTTTTTTACCATATGAGCTGCCTCAAACTCAAGCCCTCTTTTTCATTTACGTGGACTTTCGGTGCCGACTGCAAGAATTCCTTAGACCTGAGATGTGCTAGCTTGCTACCTAGATATAAATATAAATTTATTACTCACGCGAAAGGGGACAAGATGACAAAAGCTGCCTGGGTCAGTGTATACTTCCGCCACTCAACCTAAATCCTAAATCCTAAATCCTAAAGAAGGGAGACCAGTCTAGTGTCGCCTAAATCCTAGTGTTGCAAGCGCGTCCTAGATGCACAATAGTGATCCAATGTGCGCATGTCATACCTAATGTTGACAAAGTAGATATGCGCATCAGTCACCTCGTGGCCTGTAATGCAGTTGACAAGTCAAGCTCTCTGTGTATTGAACCTGAACGTTCGAACCTCTCTCAGCAATATTGAACCACTCTAGGCAGCATGGTCGAAGTCACTCTAAAGAGAGAATTGAGGTCCAGGCATCTCTCGTCACTTCCGAAGCTCTGAGGAGAACCTTTCGCGTGAGTAATACTGGTCTAAGATATAATTACATAGACCTGCCATGTATAAATTCTTGTACGTTTGGGCTTGTCCAGCGTACGACTCTGGATGCCAGGCGAAGTAGATTAGTAGTTTCTCATCACCCCCCTTGTGACTTTTAGCCTTCCCCGGTTGGTCTCGATTTAACCGTGTCAAAACATGCAGCTGAATCAGCACTTTTGTCTAGCCTTAAATCGTATACCTGCTGCATTAAGCATTAAGATAGGATTGCAGCAACCACTCAACGTTTGGGTGCTTCTTGGTGCTTCTTGGTATAACTATTCCTTGCATTACGTCATACTATTACACTGTGTACTACATCATCAGCACAGGGCCAGAAGTGGTAGTTTACAGCTTGTAAACTATGTTTGTACTTGCGAGTGTACATCATAGTTTACAATGTTGTTGAATTTTAGTTCATCTACAATAGTTTCCTTCATAGTTTACAAAGAAAGTTGATAGTGTACAACGTTGTATACTTCTATAAATGAACTGTTTTGGCCCTGTGCAGGTAATGTATACTGTATATTAACGGGTAATGCTGGTAACATAGGTAATGTAGGTGGTAACAGGTAGGTAACGCTGGTAATACTGGTAAGGTAGGTAACACGGGTAATGTAGGTAACACGGGTAATGTAGGTAACACGGGTAATGCTGGTAATGTAGGTAACACGGGTAATGCTGGTAATGTAGGTAACACTGGTAATGTAGGTAATGCTGGTAATGTATGTAGGTAAGGTTGTATGTAGGTAAGGTAGGTAATGCTGGTAATGTAGGTAACAGTAATGCTGGTAATGTAAGATTAAGATTAGTATAGCTGGTAATGTGCTGGTAATGTAGGTAAGGTAGGTAATGCTGGTAAGGTAGGTAATGCTGGTAATGCTGGTAATGTAGGTAACTCGGGTAATGTAGCTGGTAATGTAGGTAACACGGGTAATGTAGGTAATGCTGGTAATGGTAATGTAACACAGGTAATGTAGGTAACATAGGTAATGTAGGTAATGTAGGTAACACGTGTATATAATAAGTAATGTATTATAAAATGCAGTAATGCATGTATAATATAGCTACGCATTATATAGGTAGGTATTTTGTAACAGTGGTAATAATTAGCGGTTGCAATAATGTGATGAACACAATTTGAAACGACACTCGACACTCTCCTTATAGTGACAAAGAGCACCGACTTACTCGTTTTCGTTTATAAGGAGATCAAAGTAACTATAGTCGCCATCAAATTAATGTATCCAGCAGCAATTGCACACTAATTATAATGACTGTAACACTTACTTAATTCTAATTATAAATGTGTTACCCATGTTACCTATACATTACCTACGTTACCTATATTACCTATGTTACCTACCTATCGTGTTACCTATCGTGTTACCACATGTTACCTACATTACCTACCTTACCAGTGTTACCTACATTACCCGTGTTACCTACATTACTTACCTTATAATTCTTACCTTATAATTTATGATACCTACATTACCAGTGTTACCTACGTTACCAGTGTTACCCACATTACCTATGTTACCTACCTTACCAGTGTTACCTACATTACCAGTGTTACCAACATTACCAGTGTTACCTACATTACCAACATTACCTACATATTACCTATGTTACCTACCTTACCTACATTACCATGCAGTGTTACCTACATTACCCGTGTTACCTACATTACTTATGTTACCTACCTTACCTTTCCAGTGTTACCTACATTACCTGTGTTACCTACAAAATTACCAGCATTACCCCTACATTACCAGTGTTACCTACATTACCTACGTTACCTACCTTACCAGTGTTACCTACATTACCTACATTACCAGCATTACCTACATTACCTACCTTACCAGTGTTACCTACCTTACCAGTGTTACCTACATTACCTACATTACCGTACATTAATAGGCTTATGATGTAATACACATTAGTCTAGTATGATGTAATGCAAGGAATAGTTATACCAAGAAGCCCCCCAAAGTTTCAAGTTTCTGTTCAAATTGTGTCTGGGTATTGTTAGTTACTAGAGGAGGATAGCAAATTTTCATGCTTTTACCTATGAGGTGACCAGCCTCCTCCAGCGTTCCCCCTTAAAAAGTTATTTTGGGGTTGTGGAGCGACCCATATGCCACAACGTAGTCTAAGTTACACCCATCATTCGCACACTGTCAAACCGGAATTATTTAAGAGACTTAGGACATTGGAGGTTTAAAGGCCCCCCCAGGATAATTATAATAATTATATTATGCTGATCCGAATGATGTATGGCTGAGAGGTGACCTGGACAATAAGGTCCAAATGAATCTGGCGCATTTGTGATACGGAGCTGTTCTTGTTGAAGGCCGAACAACAACAGTGTCAAGTACTGCCCAGTCTAATGTATCTGGTGCCTCTTCTGCCTACCATAGTAACCCTCCACCACCTTGTAAGAGTGTAATTCCGCGATCGAAAGCTGGTAGTACAACCTCCCTCCGTACAGATCCTGAAGGCAGAAATGTCAACTTCTCGAACAGGAAAAGTTGATTTTGAACACACCGAAACTACTGCTAACGTATAAGAGAGGACATTCGTTACCCTCAATGGTCTACAATTGGAGGATTGTGAAGGGACACGAGGTAAATTCTTTGTGCAGTCTGATGATACCTACATCAGGGGGCAAGGGTGCTGGCTCATAGTAACAACATTTACAAGAATGCATGGCTGCAATAATTGCAAACGCGCAATGTAAGTTATCGTTGCTGCGCTCGCATGCACATAGTACTACCGCAATATAATTTGGGGGCGTGGTTTTCATTTAAGAGAGCATTTAGCCATCACTGTGGAGGTTAAGCGAGGTTAAGCGTTAAATCGTTCGAGGTGGAGGCCGCATAGTTAACCCATGATGTCATGTTAACAAGAGCATACATTTATTAGTCTGGCCCCAGACCACTCCCTTGCACGTGATCTGACATGTGCCAGGGAGAGGCACTTTTCTTGGTTCAGATGTCAAAATTTGACATCTCCAAATTAAACTGTCACATGGAGGTTGATAGTACTTGACCTTTGTCATTTTAAAAACTATGCCAGTAGGCAATGGCTAATATACATCAATTAAAAATGTTATTTCAAGTACAGAAAATCTTTCAAATCTCTGTACAGGAGTAGCCAGTTTTAGCATCGTCACCACGCCCATTTCCGCCACGCCCATTTTTGACTGTCTGAAAACCAAGAAAAGTGACTCTATTTGCCAGACTCTCTCCCCTGGGAGGAGTCTGGCCTCGAGACTTTATATGGTACTTTATATGGTCTAGATTTTTCTAAACTGGGTGTCACAAAACTGGGTGTGTCACAGCAAAAAAAGTCTATAAATTGAACAACACAGGATGTTTCTAAAAAAACGTTCAGGGGGGGGAACCTTTTATCCTAGATGAAATCCTGGCCCTTGATGTTATCTAGTGTGCTACACTTTGTCTGCATCAGATATGTTGTAGTATACACAGTGACATTTGTACATTTTGTGAAAGTGTCCTATTGCAGGATTTAAGTTCGATTTAGACAGTTTTTCTGATTCTGATAATGTTGTAAGCGAACAGTAATTCTGTTTGCTGTTGAAGTCATTGCGATGATCTAAGAGATGACATAGTGTCTAGACGTTCTATGCTTGAGTTCATCCTCGAATATCCCTCTAGGTTTACAGCGCCTAATTCGCGATTCGTTTCAATGTAAAATATGTTTTGCTGCACCAATCACTTTGCTGCACCAATCACTCCCCCAGTTATGTTGTCCAAATGCTGTGTGAGAGCTGTGTCAATCAATGGTACTCTGGAGATGATGCACTTACGAAAATGTGTACGAAAATGTGAAAATGTGTCCCAATTGTCGTGTTGAGTTGAACGAGGGTAAATGCCTTCTTGATTGAAACTAAAGAGGTTATTCAGTTAAGGTCTCAGCCTCAGGTGGCACCTCGCGAGTAATTGACTATTTCGTATTTAGACTATTGAGACTATTATGTACGTATACACCAAGAGTGTTCATGCACTTAATGATGTTATCATCATTATGTACGTATATATAGAGTGTTCATGCACTTGTCAATAACAATGCTAAACTGGTAATTGTCGTTATTTACATGCATGTAAAGGGAGCCTTTCATATGCATCTCGTAGTGATATGCATCTCGTAGTGGGCGTGATCATTTAGACACCGGCAGTATCAAGATGGAGGACTTTGTAACTAAGAAAGTTAAAACAGAAAAGTGGACCCACAAACAAATCAGTGCTGTAATCATTCCATGATGAAGGGAGTTTAATCAGAAAAGGCGCAGCCTTCGTTTGCTATTATTGATACTATAGAATTTCCTCATAAATGAACACCTTAACAACAAATGTTCATTAACAAGCAATATAATTATGCAAACAAATTTTGACATACAGGTACACAAAGTCACACACCAAATCTTCACTAACATCAAATTATGCTCCTAAAGACAAAAATGCTGGTACATACATTCAAATAGAAGTACACAAAAAATAGAAGTACACAAAATAGAAGTACACAAACTTGTAAAAGAGTGAAACATTTTCCCTACCAGATAGTAAGAAGTATAGCTGTGCTAGCACTGTGTATTTACCTCACTAAGCTCCAACTTTCGTTTGAAAAATATTTTGAACATAGGTACCCACGTGTGTCACTGCTTTAGCACAGTTTAAAACTATCACAGGCGTCAGTACGCGTCAGTATTCGTGTATTTATGCTCTTTTTTATTCCCGGTAAAAGCACGCAAGCGAAACACGGATCAAGAAAAGGGTGCTATACATGGTTCAATGTAGCGTCATCAACCACACGCCAATCCCTCTATTCTCTATCTATGATTAAAACGAGCATGCTCACCCGCTATTTCCAGGCTATTACAGGTAGTAGTTGTGTGATCAAGTAATCAATTGGTAAGCAGTCATTCTACGAACCTTGGGCAACGAAATGCTTTTAGAGGCCATCCACGAAATATAAGTGCCTCAAACATAAACAAACATAAACAACCTGCAAGGAAACATGAGTTGTGCTGTTATGCCTACTGTATACACACAGTGGCAAATCCAGAGCAGGGCACAAGGGGCACGTGCCCCCCCCATTTCTGACCAGCTTGAATAAAACTAGCTCACAAAGTAGGTGTGGCTTAGAGCAGAAATCAATTATTGCATGCAGCAATTATTGCATGCAGCTGAAGAGCAAGATGAGTCCATCCATTCTGCTATCTCTTGCTACTATGTATGTCATACTGTCATCAATCAATCCATGATCAGAAAAGCTACACTGATTGAGCTTAAAAAAAAACTGTTGACCTTGAGTGAGCCAGTTCTAATTCATTCTTAGTACACATTTTGGTAACTCAATTAACTTTCATTAGAGAACTTCTAATTATACAAAAACAAAATCGAAAATAAGTGGGAGAGTAATATGAACGACCATGACCTAAGTAGTCAAATGACCTAAGTAGTCAAGCGTCAACATAAACCGCCGGCATAGTTTAGAGTCAGTCAGTGCTAGGGAGCAAAACTGCGACTTTGCTTGCAGGTCTTCTGTACGTTCCGGTACCTCATATTGAGGGTGATGGCACTGCTGAACAGAACCACTGTAATCTCGACTTCGTCTTTCTGTCTGAAACTGATCTGTACGACAGTTGAGGATCAGGTATGCAGGTAAGAGGCTTGCCGACTAAGAAATGACCAGGTGTCAGAGCGGTGATACCATCATCATCAAGTGAATTCACAGGACGGCTATTGAGACATGCCTCAATTTGGGCAAGTACGGTCGTAAACTCTTCAAATGTCAATCTAGTGGTTTTTACAGCAGATTCCCATATACCACCGAAATGAGGGGATCTTTCAGGGATGTATTTCCGTGAGAACTGCTTATCACGCCTTGCGTCTTCTGACTGGATAGGAAGTCCTGGAGAGTCTTCAGCTCATGCTTTGCTCCTACAAAGTTAGATCAAGGTGGGACAACGGCAGCAACAAATGCTTCTGTAGTCAGATCGGACACAAGTTCTAGATGAACTGCTTTAACAACAAGACACACGAACAGGCATATGTAAGTCTTAATCACAGTGGGTTTCCTCACGTGCATAGTTTACTCCCGTCTTCTCGAATGGAGGTGCTGGAGTGACGCGTTCAGTGGGCAACTGCCCTAGTAACTGCTTAACCGTGTGACGTCGATGATGCACCTTCTTGTTATAGATCGGACAGTCTTTCGTGCGCCAACAATATGAAATCTTTGATTTAGTGACGACAGAAGAAGGGTAGGACCAGCATGCATCAAACATAGATGTGGTCAAGACATGTTTACCATCCAGAATCACAGGATGTGACTGACTGTAGGTGAGATTAGAATTACGTAGCACTGAATTGTCTGGAGGACGAAATGGTTGTAGTTTACTGTTCTTAGCGAGAGGTTGCATTTTCTTCACCGCTTCAACTTCTGTCGGAAAACTCTCTCTCTGGCCAACCATCGACCAGTAGTGTTCAGCTGTATTGAGTTCTGAAGCAGTAAGATGAGATAGCGAGGAACGAGTGTTGTTGATAAAACGAAAAATCCAAGCTGTTACTCTTTTGAGATGAGTGAAACTGGAGAATTGATCAACGGGAATGATTGGCTGGTCGCAGTCATCTGAGAGGACAGTCGTTGCATTGCAGATTTCTCTTTCTTCCACATCGATAGGTTCGGGCATCAAAATTGTTTGTTTTGGCCAATTGTTTGTTTTGCCCAGAGATCTGAGTTGGATCGTAGCCAGTCCGGTCCCTGCCACCAGAGATTGTGATCTTTCAACTGCAACGGGAATAGACCCCTTGAGGCACAATCAGCTGGGTTTTGAATGCCTGGAACATGTCTCCATCTATCAGGGGAAATCTGGTCGATAATGAAGGAGATTCGATTCCCGACGTAGGTTTTATGGGTGTGTAGCAACAAGGGATGTGTATTTTCGCTAGGGTAGGCAGCCATATTTCCAGGACATGGTTGGGAACAGGATCATCCCAGTCCATTTTGATCTCCCACAGGCGTTGAAGGAGGATTTTCATCTTGATTATCACTGGCGAAAAGAAACCCAAAGCATCGAATACTTTGGCAACGTCAGACACGAGGCTCCTCTTGGTCATCTTGTGGTGTTTCGGCGATGGCGATTCGAAATTGATTTGTGACTACATTCCATTCAATGCCAAGTGCGTTGCAATACTCATCGGCTTCCGGAAAGGCTTGTACTTCTCGTGAGTCTCTAAGGGCTTCTGGAATCTGCTTCAAGATTGAGTGATCGTTCAAATTCCACTTCCTTAATACAAAACCGCCACGTGCAAACATTTCAGTGAGTTCTCGTTGAAGAGTAAGGCTGACTTTGAGTCAAATGCACCTGTCAAGCAATTGTCAACGTAAAAGGACTTGTTAACGAGCCATGGGATACTCTTGAGAGAAGTCGTTGGCATTTTGTTTTACAGCCATGTTTGCTGCAAATGACGAAGCAGACACACCAAATGTTACTCGAGTCATATGGTAGTCCTTCAGAGGTTCTTTAGGGTGAGATCTCCACACAAGTAAGTCCTTATCGGTGTGAGTTAGCTCTATGGCTCGATACATCTTGGAGATGTCTGCAGTCAGTGCGACAGGATACAATCGAAAACGCAGAAGGACGTCGATTAGTGGAGGATGTATGGTCGGGCCAACGAGTAGATTGTCGTTGAGGGACACTCCAGTGGCAGACTTTGCGGATTCATCAAAAACAGCTTTGTCGTACTACTTGATGCTTTGTATACCGCATGCATTGGGAGATAGAACGTGAGCTCGGGTAACCTTTCCAGATGAGGCAGAGGCACAATTTCAGTGTGTCCTAAGGAAATGTATTCCTGCATGACAGCATCGAATTCCTTGAAACAACCCTTTGTGTTTAACAAACGCTTGAGAGACATGAATCTCCTCACAGCTTGTGATCTTGATTCACCAATAGGCATCGCATTGGGATTTTTAGGCAAAGGGACTATGAATCTTCCTTCCTTTGAACGACTGTGATTGGCTTCAAAGTGACGTACTACTATGCGTTCTTCGACTGATAGAGAAGACTGGTCTGACGGTGATTCTTCAATTTCCCAGAAACGTCGAAAAATTTCATCGGAGGCAGCGACCGATGTGTGAAATGTTGTTACATAAACGTTGGCCAGTTCAGAAGTCGATGCGGCTCCAGTGTTACCACACAGTACCCAGCCAAGGTCTGTCTCGAAGGCGGTGGGTGCACCGATTGGACCCTTCTGCCGGCCTTGACCTAATATCTCCACGAATATGTCGGCTCCGAGCAGAATGTCGATTCGACCGAGTCGTCCGAATCGAGGATCGGCGAGTGGTAAATCTGAAAGGTGAGTCCATCCCAAATCAAAAACAACTGGTTTTATTGGTAGGTCACATGTTACCTTGGGAACGACAACAGCAGTGACATTTATTTTCTTTCCAGTTTGTTGGAGAGGTAAAAGTTCGAAATTTGTGATTGACTGGATAGGTGGTTTGTGAGACTTTCCACCAATCCCTGACACTCGGATTGACTGACTTGTACGAGGTAAAGCGAGGCTGTGTACCAAACGTTCAGAAATAAAGGAGGCGTTATCCAGTAGTGCTCGAGCTTCAACTGACGAGCCATCAGGTGCAGTGATCAGTGCACATCGGATTTCAAACTGGCTGTATTGGACCCCACAGAGATTTCTTCGGAAGGTTTTTTACTGTCGTGTAACAGAGTGTGATGAGATTTCTGACATTCCTTGCATTTGTGCACGGATTTGCATTGGAGCTTGAAATGGCCACCACACTTAGACAATTTGTACACAATCTTCAGCACTTGCATCTTGCTGTCCTGAGACATTGACCTGAAAGCAGGGCAAACGTACAGTGGATATTTATCGATCTTGCAAGCTACACAATTCTTGTCGTGGTGAGAATGAGTGGCATGTGAAGTCACTCTACTAGGTGGCCTCTTGACTGTCTTGTGTGTTGCACAGGATACTTCTACTTCTAGCGCTTGGGCTCTCATGTCGATGAAATCAAGCAGTGCTTGGTAATGGGGAACACTGGTCTCAGCCTTCTGCCATTCGAAGAGAGTGTCGACATCGAGTTTTAGCTCAATCATTGAAGTAATGAATTTTCCAGGTAGTTCACATCCAAGGTTTCCGAGGGCACGAACATGTTGTTGAATGGCGTCGTGTAGCTTTCTGAGTTCTCGGCCGTTCCCTTCTTTCAGAGAGGGGGTGTCGACTATCAGTTGCACATGAGTGCGTTGTATTAGACGAGTACAGACAATGTTGTTGCTGACGCCCTGTCTCGAATCAGAGGAGGAACGACACGCGTGCCTCGCTTAGGCTAATGAGTTGCTAATGAATTAAATTCCAGCCCACGTGGAACGGAATTATGCTGAATCAGCAGGCAGAAGACTTAGAAGACTCTTGTTTACATGTACTAAGATCAGCGGGACTTGAGGCATTCCACGGCTTCTTCATAATTGTTTCCGGAGTGAGACAAGCCCTCAATCGCATTCTTAGCATCCCCGTCCTTGATGGCATGTTGGAGATATACAGTCTTTTCGGCATTGGAAATGTTTTTCTTGTTATGGACAGATACCGCGAACTGAATTGTTTCCAATGAATGAGACTCCCATCAAATGTAGACTCCCATCAAACGTAGGTACTTAAAGCTTGGGTAATCTGACTCCCGTGCCATCAGATGTGGTAGAGACAGGTGTGTCCATATGCAACCGTTTAACCTTGTGGGATGTAGTGGACAATTGTCAACGAGTGCGTTGCGAGCAATTCATCATCGTCATAGAGTAGAGAAACGTCTTTCTTATAGTCAAATAGTTCTTTTTGAAAGTTCAACAAGGGTGTCGGGTTCAGGTGTGATCTCTTCGTTAATCCGGTTTGGATCCGAGACAGTTTACGGGATAGTGGTCTCCGATCAAGGAGTGTAACAGGTACAGCACCCGGTGGGGTAGGGATCAGGGATCATCAATGCTTCCAGTCGTATGGTGAGGTCCGACACATCGTCATCAAACTTGTTTGCTCAGTTTCCATTGCGTCTGCATCTTCTTCATCGATCAGGTCGATTATTTCGTAGTGTAGCTTTTTGAAGTCGGATTCGATCGATTGTAGCTTGTTGACGAGTTGTCTTGCATAATCGGCAGTTCGAGGTTGATCAACAGTGCCTTCCAATTCAGTGAGGCGGCCTCCCAATCGCGTGATTGATGCTCGGAGGACTCCACGCCTCTTGCAGAGGTTAGATGCCAGTAGATTCTTTGAGAAGTTCAGAAGTTCAGAGTTGGGCAACAATTAGAGAGAATTCCAGTTGAGTATAGTGATAGTAATCTGAGAAGTTAGTAGACACTGGCTAGTAGTTATACACAGTTCTATTCTGCTATATCCGGTTCGAAGGACCAATTTATGAGTGAGCCAGTTCTACTTAGTACACATTTTGGTAACTCAATTAACTTTCATTAGAGAACTTCTAATTATACAAAAACAAAATCGGAAGTAAGTGGGAGAGTAATATGAACGATATGAACGACCATGACCCAAGTAGTCAAGCATCAACAGACCTTTCTTTAGTAAACATTTTCTTCAAACTGCCCCCCTGCCCCAAAGTTCCTGGATCCGCCCCTAACACATGTACATGTTGTGCCTCTGTAATGCACGTATGCAATGAGAAAAACCACTATGTGGGTGCATGGCACCTAGACTGGACAGAGTTTATTCAATCCAACCCTCATTTGCAATAGACTAGCTTCATTTCTGGTATCTGTACAGGCAAAGCCTGGTATATGTCACTCCTTTAGACATGAATACATGACTATAGAGGGATACATGACTATAGAGGTAGGTTTCCATGTCACTGTGTCAGTGGAGTGGGAACAGTTAAAAGGTTATATAGGAGGGCCACTTGAATGGTGCAGGATCTCAACCTACACTTGAGACAGGAAGCCACACCTCCTCATTATAACATCATAATTAGATGCGGCCTAGCTACAAGCTTATTAGCTCTGAACAAGAACTAATCATTATAATAACTCTCAAAATCCACACACACTGAAGAAGTATACATTCAAGTTGTATATAATAATGCGTTCAAAATAAATAGAGTATTATCATTCGGAAATGTCAAAAAAAGCAATCCTTTCATTCTGCATGCTTTCTCCTTTTTATTATAGAACACCTGAGTTGACACCTGCCCAACTCAGGAAGGGTGGGGGGGCCAGGCCCCCCTTGCCCCTGGCCCCCCCTGTTCTTACTCCTATCCGATATATGTACATTGTTGATATATGTACATCGTATTATATACGTATAATTATGTGTACAGTTGTTATAAGGGAAGTACACTCTATTTTTATTTCATAATGCAACTACAACTAACTTAATTGTATACCAATATACAGATGTATACTCCTGTGTTACCAAAACCTGCTGACCAAAAGAAATTGCGAAGCCACATTGAACAACAGCTGAACAACTTTTTTTTGTTAAGTACATCTAGTTAGCTAGCAGTCTCATGGTATTATTTCAAGCTTACGCGGCCATACAATTATGGTAGTAGTAGCTAACAGTGCATGTACGTGCTATTACCACAACGCACTAAACAATGTCGCACTAAACAATGTACAGCGCTTGCTGTTGGAGACTCCCTGGCGAAGTTCCCTATAAGTGTCAGATCGGAGAATGTGGTTGGATTGCCTCGTAGTATCTCTCTCTTTCACCCCTCTGTTATACCTCTATATACCTAGACTTTAAATCATTTATGATGCCCTTCCTTCGATCAAGTTTGTTGGTGAGCTATATAATTACACAGATCTAGAGTAGGCTGGGCTAGCGGGTGAAAAATCACTGGCTTAACGGGACATATTTTCGTGAGTATTAATTTTTGCTATTTCTGCGAATGACTTCTGCGAATGACAGTAAAATCGCACTCGCAGATAATTGGAAATTGCAATGAATCTCATTAAAACCACTTACAAGTAATTATAAACGTTATGAATAACATTAATTTCACAACTTGAGCAAGAATTCGCAGAATTCGCAGAATTTAATACCAGCAAATTATTAAATGAGCAGTGAATTATCTACCTGTGAAAATATGTCACCTTAAGGTATAGTTTATGCGTATGTAGTGGTAATAATTATTATTACAGTGAACAATAAGACCCTTAAGTTCACTTGTGCCTTCTAATTCTCAGGTGCATGTATACCTCCAAACTTCCCCCCAGGCTGAATTTGATCATTAATAATAATTATTCCAAGGACCAACTCACTTCATCGTCTAGCAGCACCTCAGTTGGTCATACTACATTGTTGACTGTCTCAGCCTAAGACTGCCTTAGTATACTGTACTTAATGGCTTCACCACAATGTCTATATTACGTTTACATCCATTTTCAACTAAAATTGTAATTGTGTTTTATTGTGTTTTATAAACAGCTTTTTGTGATACAGCTTTTTGTGATACTTCAAGTGCTGTGGTGTACCGTATAGAGGGTGGGGTAAAAATTTGTTCAACTCGAGAAACGGTGGTTTTCGTGCGTTTAATCTCGTTGCCTGCCTGCATTTCTACGTTCCGGTATGCCACACCCACGTACAAATTTCGTGGAGGTCAGCTTGCCCACGAAAATAGATGGGCAAATAGAATATTTTACCCCACGAAAATTACCCGCTATACGGTAGATGGAATATACAAACAACTCATAAATATTGTCTTGAACTGAGGTTGTTCAAAATTATTATGATACATGCATATTTTCATCACCCATGCAATGAAAGCTGTATGTTACTGTAGTTTCTTTTTAGTAACAGAGTTGCTGTAGCTGTAATGCTATATAATAGCAAGATAGAGAAGAGAGTATTGAACGTAGGCATACTGTACATCAGAGGATTTCCTAAACCGCAGAATGTATTATGTATACACTTATGTATACACTGTAAAAAATGAAGTGCGGTGGACACACTAAAACCGTCGCATATTGTATACACAGTAAAAAATGATTGAAAAAAAGTGCGGTGGACACACTAAAACCGCCAAAAAGTGCACCGCATTTTTTTTTTACAGTGTAGTAACGGTCGTCAGCCTCCATCTTGAGTGGCAAATGCATGCAAAATGTTGGAGAGAGAGCATGGTCGTGAGGTACAGCTAACAATTTGAGAATTTGCTTCCAGTAGAAATAACAAAGCAGTTGCATAAGAGCAACAAGCCTCTCTCAAACCTGCCATGCAGTTGCAGTGTGCACAGATAACCAAGCCCTCATTCTCAACTGCTATCCAAGGTTGAAGGGGGGAGGAAGGGGGGAGGCTGATAGCCGTTGAAAATGCTTCACTTTGCCATACCACTATAATTATACATGCGCACTTAGGACACGAAGGAACAGACCAGACAGCAACATCACTCACCCAGTCATCAACAAAGGATTTGTACGCATCAAGGCTCTAGGATTTGAACCCTATATGCTTGGAGTTGTTATACTAATTGTAGATATCTGGATACTATTAACTCAACATCAGGCCAGGTGAGCAAATCCTTGGGTTCTTGGTGGATTGCAGAGATAGTTAGTTATGTAGGAATATCCTGTATGCCTCCTAGCATTTTTAGCTTCTCATCATATCTTGCTTGGAAGTTCCATCCAGTGTTTTATTATAAAGGATATGAAATGATTGTCTCACAGCTATACCAGAAAACGAAGAGCTATACTGGCAAGCAAAGAATCTGTTGTCACAAGAGTTTACAATTGAAAGCTGAAGTGATACCGTGATTGGCTCTGCTGTTTGAAGAATTGCTGTGGTTATTTTTTGTGTAGTAGTTAGCATAGATGGAACGCCGTTTGCGACAAAATTAAGGCAGAATGTGATAAGCGTGTGCAACCAATATAAAATCGATTTTTGAAGATCGATTTGAAGATTGATTTTTAATAATCGATTTTTTACAGTTGATTTTCGATTTACACGTGTGACAATCGATCTGGGTGTGTGTACTCATAGTCCATCTGTATTTTAAATAACAAAAATTTGAGCACAGTAAAAACAATCTAGATTCAGCTGTTTTTCATGTTTCAAATTTCAAATCTTAGCACAGTAAATTAATTATTACCAGCATAATTATCTTGATCATCACTACAATTACATTCTTGCTGATGCCATGCAGTGACTGATGACCTCCATGCTTTAAGTCACCCCACCCCTAATCACAACTGTGTACATGCATGTTCCTTTTAGTTGTTCCTTTTAGTTGTCATCGTGAATCACTATATACATATGTATGATTCATCCCTATACATCCCTATACAAGATGCCGAGGAAATATCATGTATGATTGTTTGATACAGTGACCCTACCACTAACATTTGTGATCCCACAAGAAGTCGTGAGAAAAGACAGCCTCTCACTAACTGAATAGCTACGTACATGTATCTATAGGAACACTTTTTCATATGTATAATTATGTAGCCATAAGTATTTAGCTTTAGCTAGCTACTACCCCTTATATCTAATGCTACTACAAGTACTGCTACTACAGTACTTGGAACTGTTCATACTTCACTAGCACTAGCACTGTACTTCATGCTCACCAGCACCGGGCCACCACACCCTTTATGCTCGAACCGCTGAGTCAGCAAATATAATTATGTTCAGATCTAGCCGGCGTTAGAAAACGAATAGTCTCGAATACCCGCCGCAACAAAAGATTTTATGTTGAGGCGGGTTTGAGGCTCGAGACTAGATAACGAACGCCTGGTCTCGAGGCTATAGTTGTAATAAAAACAACAGGCACCATCACTTTTCTATGTAGCTAGCCTGTTAGTTATCAAGTACGTATCATGTCAGAGGGTACCATACTACGGTATATATCTGGGATAATTATAAGGTTAGCATACATTATTTGCTGACTTGACAATTCTTAGCACGTGCTTGTTATGTGATTACTTCCCTTATAGCTTAGTGGTCAGTGGGAAAAGCAAGCTCAAGCTTGCCTTTTAGCTCTACGATAAGAACAAGTACAAGATAATGGTCATAACTTCAAGGATAAATGGATGATGGAACAAGCAAACAAAGCTAGACAATACTCGCAAAAGATAGGTGAATAAGAAGGTGAATAAGAATGAGGTACGTAATGAGAGAAAAAACGAACAACGTGGATAATATATGGATAATATATGAATAATAAATGACGCAGTTTGTACATTGTTCAGTTGGAACGGACACTCCTGAGAGTGGCTAAGAGGCTATCCAATCCCAGAACAAGCTGACGGCAGAGGGGACATACATCGTTGTTTCTTAAACAGATCTGCAAACAACCCTGACATCCAAGTATCTGTTTGCAACACATCATCAATGCAACACATCATCAAGATTGGATCAGTCGGCACATCTTTGCAGATTTTACACTCAAAGGAATGCACAATTTCATGTCGTATCTTCCGGTCTTCTTCTTTGATTTGTATAGTCGCCTTCATCTCCAAAATGTTTTCTCCAATCTATGAAAGGAATCATAATAAATATAATGCCAATGACAGAACATTACCACTGTTAATAAAAAGTTTGGGAATCATCTTACCACCAAGAGTATACAGAAGAGAAGACCTCTACACAAAAACTGTGCACGAAGTAACGTGACATCCTGTCAATTGAACGTGAGCAATTCCCATGCGTTAAAGTGCATTTGTGCATTTGTGAAGAGATTGTATATCTACGACTTTGTTCGATTATAAAAAACGTTATTAGAGTTAGAGATTTTTTACTAGTAATAAGTTTACAATACTTCATTAAGTGTGTGTCATGTTACTTTGTGCAGTTTTTGTGTGTGTAGTTGACCTCAGGTATGTGTACATAGCTGGGCATGCTCACAGTTTCAAATTGTAAATGCATGATTGATTGTGCAAAACCAATAATGGGGGAACCTAAAATCCTATCTGAGGTAGAGAATGGTATGGCAAAGGCTAAGCAGCAGATAAATTGTTGTTGCTGAGGCTACTGTTGTTGATAGATTTCAACGCACTGGAGATGTGTCTGCTAATAAAGCCAGCCCAAGGGAGCACTGTCTAGATGATCTCACGATGAACTGATATATATATATATACAGTAGTTTTAAGCACATTTTCAACACAACACACAAATGGAATGTAAAACTGCACACAGTCTACTGAACAATCACCATTATACATATTCTCAAATTTCTCTAAACATCTAGAGAAGCCATCACATATTGTACACAGGGAGACTAAGTAGCAAACTTCAAAGGAACTAACCCAGACAAATTACTATGTTGGTGGGCACTACTGTGGGATGCTGAAGCTACTCCCTTCAAAGACTGGGACAGTACCAACAAGGCCATCCTTACAAAACACAAACAGAAACAGTAGTTTATTACCAGAAAGGTCACTAGAAGGGTCACCAGCAGAAGCTATCACTAACTACATGATTTTTCATGAATCCAGCATAGATCTAACTCTTCAGAGTCTCTGGACCATTCAGCATTGATCTTAATGCTAGGCTTTAAGCCAGTCTAGGGCACTAAATATCTTTTCAGGAGGAATGACTCCACATAATTATAGTGGCCTTTGTTGACAAGCTGACTTTGATTTGGTAAGGTGACCCTATAGGTAATGTTTGAACAACACTATCCAGCGAACAACACTATCCAGCTTTACATGAATATTAACAGCCTGATGGAAGGGCAACCATTTTCATAAAGGCAATCCTGAGACAGCTAGAGCAGCTAGAGCAATCTCGTTTCGAAACAGGCGCAAGCTCAGGGGGTACAGAAGCTAATGACAAATCATTTGCTAGGGATTGTATAGGCATGCGTCCTCTAGACAGGGCACCATCCAAGTTCTAGCATACAAATGATCATCCCCTACTACCGATTTAACAAGGACGTTTTTGTCTTGGTCTAGAACTATGTAAGTCTTCTGTCTTGCAGCTATATAGTCATAAAACCAATGATTAAAACCACGTGGTTGGGCGTATTTTGCAAATCCAAGAAAACATGACAGCCTATAGAAACTCTTGGCCTGGCATGCATCAGGTGTGGCTAACGAAAATAATTGAGTTTATTGCACAATGTGTAGTAATCCTTAGCTATACAGAATGATGTCACTCCTGAGGTAAGCATTTTTAACAGTAATTAGCTACCACAGCAGCCAAGATTGACATTATAATAAGATTGACATTATAATAATGAAATTCAAAGAGGGAGGTGACTAAAACAGGACTTTCACTAACAGTAACCTTACCCCACATGCACTCCCTGTTTCATCATCCAACATTTCTTCGTACTGGACGTGACCTTTGCGCTTTCCCAAGCTTAGTCGGTTTCTTGAACGAACTTTTACTAACTCTTAATCAGCTCTCACAGCAACATGGAATTTTCGGCTGGGTACTTTCCAATACTCTATATCTGTGTAAAGATTATAATTATGTATACATCCACGAATAACAGTGCACATGATCAGTATACCTTTCTCATCAGAATACCTTTCTCATCAGAGAACTTCACATCAAGAAGAATGAGTTCATTTGGATCACAGCCTATCTTTGTTCCAGCTTCAGAGAGGATCGACACTGAAATATCAGGAATCTTGATGAAAAGGTTGGAAATGATTGCATCACTCATAATAGTCTTCCCCGCATTGTCCAGACAAAGGGAGATAGTCTTTTTTAAGCAGGGTTCGTAAGACTTGGGCTGAAATGGCTTTCCCTGCCCCTTCGATGTAGATTGTCCAGCCATGGTCGTGGCACTGACCAGGATGATTGGAATCCCAATGGTACTTGGAAACTTGGCCAATTCTCGTTTTGAGCATGAGTTACAGGGATGGCTGTGTCTCCACTTACTCTGAACCTACCACCAAGTGGAAAGTCACCAAAAGTAAATAGGCCATCTACGGGGAATTCCACATGATTTGTGATGTCTTCTTCAAGATAAAGAGTTTCAGGATTAACCTGCATTCATTTTAACACTTTTATGCAGTAACATTATTACATGAAGTATTACCTAGCCTACTTAGCTTATGCATAGATAAAGACTTAGCTATACATACATTTTAAAATACGCACCTTAAAAACACTGGACAATCTTGACACAGTTACATCGCACTTCTTTAGCATTAGGGATTGTTGCTCTCGGTAGATTTCTACACGCTCTAGTCTAGATCTAGAGTCTAGATCCATGGCTAGCTTATCTGAGTGATGCTAAAACTAGCGGAGATAGTGCACGGAGATAGTGCAGTGTAAGACAGTGTAAGACTAAACTATACTGCACCAGATACTACTGCACTGCCAGAAGTACGTGCAAGCACGCGGTTTTAGCACATGATGAAGCTACAGAGGAAATACGACAACGTGATTGCGTGGACAATGGAAAAGTAGTGTGGGTGTGGGGTGTGGTCTCTAATTGACATTCCATTGTCCATTGTCCACGCACGTGATGTTTTCTACTTCTCTTTTCAAGTGGGAAAATGTCCGGTATTGAATCACTTAACTGTGTGGACTACATCAAGGAAAGGGTGAAAAATAAGGCAACACATAAGGAAATTGCCTCTGATCTACAACAGAGGTCTATCTGTAACAGATAGTGTAAGAAGTGTAAGAAGATTTTGTTCCTTAAAGGGAATCCACTATGCAAGCAGGCTGAGTGCTCCAGAAGTTAGAAAATTCCTGCTCACAAGAACTCACAAGAACCACTTCACCGAAAGTATCCCATAATGTATACCAATAATGTATACCACGTACGTCTGTAATCTTTTCATAGGTAGGCCCTGCGTCGAACACTTAATGGTCTTTTAAGGTCTGGAGGCATCATAGTAGGTGAACAGAGAGTTCGCCATGCCCTATCACAAACAATCCCAGCCTACTTGGAACAAAGGCAACAAAGAACATATCAACAAATGAACCCTGTTCCCTACTATGCAGAATATTTTAGGCATAAAATGCACATAGAAGCTAATTCGCTTTGGAGTGACGCATGTGGCAGCTTCTGATGGCTATAGTGGAAAACTACTTGGTATTGTGTCCATGCCTGTGAAGATTTAGGTGAGCTGTGTTTGTTCTGTGTTTGTTCTTTGTTGGGATACTATATACATAATCCCTTTGTATAGACTGTTTCAGTCAAATTATGTAAATGTTTTAGGTGTGTCGTCTTCCATGCATGCAGGCCTATAGTGAGCTTCTTTGGACTATGGGACCAACTTCAAGTTGATTGTGGATGGGAGTTCGCTCTAATTCTTTATGTTCAAAGGATGCTGTCTTCTTATCGTACAAACACGAACCTTACAGACAGACGAAGTCAACTCAGGTTTGTTGTAAATGTGTACATCTTGAATCAGTAGTTCATATCATACCTGATCCTGTTTCATTAGAACCATCTTGCTGAACGCCACTGGGTGGAAGTTAATAGTAGAGTAAACTTTCCCATTAAGAGAGCTTAATGGAACAAAACAACTTCATAGACATGGATTGCCCAACAACTAAGTTTTGTGTCAATGATGAGCGGAAAGTTTGATGAGCGGAAAGTTGTGTCAGGTTGGCGCTTGGAACCATCATCGTATTCCTGGTATATATACACCTCAAGTACATGAAAAGATACAAATTGTAATCATAATTATTATGCAGGGCCTACACGTGGCGTACCAAATATGTGTGCTGCGAGAATACCAGATAATTTATTACCATCTGTGCAAGATGCCTATGCCTCTTTTGAAGCTGAAGCTGCTGGTGGTCATTTAACAGAAGTATCTACATTTGGAATTGACCCGTTAATTGACGCTCCTGAATTGTGTATTCAACGTCAAGTGGAAATGGAGAGGAACCTACCATCTCCAGAATATTTGTTTAACTACACCGTTAATGGTGTGTACGCACCCTTCGCAAATTCTGTGCAGGCTATGGTACATGTCTCTCAGGACATTTATTGTAGAATTATTTTACTGTCGTCTGTGTTCTTTTTGTACACGCATTGTGGTATGTATGACTTATTAGAGTGATGGTATAATACCTGCACTTATATAATTATGTATAATAATTATGTAAGTGACTTTGGAATGCAATCATGTATGTTTTGACCATCAAAATAATTATAGTGAACCTTCAGCTTCTTAACAATAATTTTGCCCAAAATAAAACAATGGATCAAATTAAGGGAAGCACAGCCTAACAGAACGAGCAAGATTATCACACAAGAGCTCTTGCTGGACCCTTGCTGGACCCAATAATTTATTGTTGACTGATGAAAAACAACCTTTTTGGCAAAGTCAACTGCTGCTGCAAGTGTGCCTGCATGACCTCTTGAGCTCCCATCCACATGAGGTGCTTTGACCTACTGCAGGCGTGCCTATGTCCTCAGAGAGTCTCTGCATGTGTTCCATCTGAGCTATTACGCCATTTAGTGTTGTGCACATGCGCAATAATGCATGTGCAATAATTTCAAATTATTGCGCGCATGTGCACAACAGACATAGGCAGGAGTGTATTCATGCACTCCTGACATAGGTAATAGCTAGCCTCGATTCTAAGAGAAGGGTTGGGATCGAGGCTATATAATAGATTTAATACTGTGCTTCACTATTTGAAACATGAAATTTGAAACATGCTGTGCTAACATTTGAAACATGAAAAACAGCTGAATCTAGATTGTTTAACATTTATTATGCGCAGATTTTTGAATTGGATTACCGTGCAACATTTGAAACATGAAAAACAGCAGATTGTTTAATAATTATTATGCGCAGATTTTTGTCATTTAAAATACAGATGGACTATACAGATGGACTATGAGTTGATCTGATAATAGATTTTTGAAATTCGATTTTCGATAATCGATTTTTGAAAATCGATTACAAAAATCATCAATTGCTTGATACTAGCCTCGAATCCAGGCTGATTAAAATGGATTCAAGGCTACAGTTAGGCCGCCCTTGAAACTTAGAACATGCACAAACTCCTTCTCCGCGGCCTTCACCGCGGCCTGGAATGAAGCTCTTGGTTAGCTATCTCACATAATAGATCTATAACGCAAAAGCTAAACATCATTGTTTTTTGGCCATAAGTCACAGTAAAAATCATTAATTTTAGAACTGTTCAGTTGGTGCTATTTTATTTAGTTCCTTCATGCACCTTTTCTCGCCAGTATACTGTTTTATTTGGCCATCTTGTAGCTGAGAAAGAGTTTGGTTATTCCAGATAGAATAGAAGTCATGAATAGTGGCTTCTTCTCATGTGATACAGCTAGACAGGCCCCCCCCCCACCCCCCTTTAGAGCAGTTCTAAAATCGATTATCAAAAATCAAATTTCATTATCAAAAATCTACTATCAGATTGTCAAAGATCGTTCAACGTGTAAATCGAAAATCAACTGTAAAAAATCGATCATTAAAAATCGATCTTCAAAAATCGATTGGATGTACACGCCTATCACATTCTGCCTGAATTTTGTCGCAAACGGCGTTCCATAAGTTACTGGGTCCTCTTCCTTGTGTATACTTAACTATCTGGTTACAAACAGTTGAAGGTGTTTTCAAGTGCCCTTCTTTGTGTCATTCTTTGTGTCAGTTGATTTCATGAACCACATTTATGGAATGTCTGTACTAAGTTTATTGCGTAGAGTAAGGGCGTGTTCACCAGGTCCACTAATTTTTATTGATGCACATGTCTTAGTTTGGCTAAAAATCAAGTTCAAATGTACTAAAAATTCACGCTCTCTTGATATTTTTAGATTATTGCTTAATTATTATTGGTTTGTATAATTACACCATACTTGACTGTTTGCTTATGTTTTGCAACCAGACTACACCTCAGACAATGCCTCGCGAGAAGAAAGAAGAAAGAACTATTCATTGACTGGTGAAAGAACAACACGAGAGTATGATGTTCACATGTCCATGTCAAAGTCCACATCAGCTATTAGCATTATCGTTCATTCATTCATTTATATAGTCCAATCTATCTAGACATATAGTTTTTGTTATTTTGTGCTATATTGAATCCCAGAATGCACATGTAAAGTGCCTCCTTGTTAACTCCTTGTTATTGTCAGCCTCCATCATCATCATTCTCAGTCAGAAATGTTCAAAAGTCATCTGAGACGCTCTCAGAGCTGGAACAACTAGAGACACACTTTCAGTAGCCATTTTTATTTGGAATAATCGTATACTATATAGCATCCGAGGCAATCATCATCCCAGCCCAAACGTCCGTTTACGGAGGCGTTTCATATCCATGTAATTTATAGTATTAGGTTGAGAATCTAGCAGTGATTCCAGTATTTGTAGCCATTTTGTTTTACATCAACTGTCAACCAATCCCAGAACCTCTCTTTTCATATGCTAAGTGTATACACTATACGTTGTACCTGCTATTCAAAGCAACTTTATGTAAGCAGCTATCGCTTGGTGTAATTTATTTTTCGCATGCATGGTCAGGCTCACAGGTTAACACAGTACTATGTCGTAAGTCTTTATCTAACTTAAGGTTTATGTATTCTTGATTTATTCAGCGACTTGTACAATCGTATATTTTTCAGAGATGAATGTGCGACAGAAGTTGTTTGGTATGTAATATTAAATTGTCCATCTTTAGGTTTGACGATGACCTTCAAGCCATTGAAGACCTACCGCACAGAGTAGAATCTATGTCCGTTGAGCAGTTAACCCACAACATTTATTCAACGAAATAGAAATATTTAAATTCGCACCATACGGTATATAGAATTACCGTATAGAATGGTGGGTAGTTTTATGTATTATGTTATTTAATTAGCAGATCTACGTATGAGGTTTCAATTGGAGCATGATGATGATGAAACCAACCTCTATAAGTGATGAATAGGTAAATCATAGTATACTACTATACTGCAGTAAGAAGTGCTCCCAAGGCGTAATTGTTGTACAGTACGTGTAAAGAATTATTCAAATTTCTAAAGTTCCCTGGGAACAAAACCGTCAATTCATCATAAAACACCACTCAGCTACGTGTATTTGCCACTCAAGATGGATGCGTAACATTTTAACATTTTGCGGTTTAGAAAGTGCTCTATAACATCCATGTGTCATGTGTTAAGTAGTATGTATACATTCACACATACCTGTAAGAACTCCTCTCTTTCCATGCACCATGCACCCCTTAGTATGCACCTCTGGACTTCTTTGTAATAGTGCATGGGGAAGAAACTATCGTCGTCATCTACATCTGTTAATAAAGCGAAGTGCTTACCACATTTTGACTGTGGTTTCAATTTTTGCTGTCACTTATGCCAGCATAATTTACATTAGTTTCAGGCAGAGAGAGTTGATGTACCTAGTGAGTTGTCCATTAGCTGCTCCTCCAGTTCCATGCTTTGCAACTAGCTGACTCTATTCGTGATACTAGCAGTTTGACCTGGTATAAAATAATGGGATATGCCATCGATTATGCAAAACATATCTGATTAACTTTCGTATGTAGTGCAGCAAAGCGTTAGTGAGTACGTATATGCGATGAGCGATGAGAAGGATGTATGTCTTTGTTTTAATGCATTGGTTACACTTCTTTAATACACCATACCCTTGTCATGTTGCTCCGCTATTTACTATAAACACTGCGATCTGCTTTAGAGACACTCTGACTAGGGCTAGGGCAGGCCCAGCCCGTTGCTCACTGCACTAGGCCTGTTTAGGACAGAGGCGTGGCTATTTTTGTAGCTTACCTTTGCTTGCCTACTATATCCTGGCATAGCCGAAGAGAGCTGGTCTAGACACTGTCTTATTTCGTGTGGCTGCGCTGGTTGCTGCAGTAGGCTGACTAATTGAGGCTCTGTACGTTTGCCTATAGCTTTGAGTGTGGACAGGAGCCCTGGTGTGCTATCTTTTCCTAGTTGTCTTCAATTATTATTGTTTAAATAGTGTTGCTATGTGGTAGTCATGCAAGCTGGATGCATAGCAATCAATCAGCCAGGGACATAATTATATCAGTTATAAATGCATAGTGCCTCTGTAAAAGTCTTACAATAATACAAATAATTATACCAAACATACGAAGTACGATGTATGATGCTGTAACATTGAAGTACAGTATAGAACAATACAATTATACAACTATAGGGCCTACTTATTGGTATAAAGATCTGATACTGCAGAGCTTAGACTCTCCCTCTAGCTAGCTCTAGCTCTAGCCTGTGAATTTGCTGCTTACGCCCACTCATTTCCTTTTCATTTCCAGCCTATTACACGCATGCGCTTTTGTGACCACGTGTATTAAGTTAAGTTCTGGCTAGTTCTGGCTGTCTTCAGTTCTGGTGTGTACGTGTGCATAACAATGTCTGGAAATATACTAAGTCTAAAACGAGGCGCTCTTGTTATTGATGTGGACCCGGAAATGCTGACTACTGAAGTTTTAAGGAAGACTTTCAGGGTAAGTGAAGTTTATAGCTAATGCCTATTCTAGTACACTTTTACCATACCCTTGTCATGTGTGTATCCTAGGTACTAGTGTATCCTAGGTACTATAAAAGTAAGACACTGTGATCTGGGGTTGAATAATTATATCTCAGTAGCAAAATCCAGTAGAGCATCTATATAATTATATATGTTATGCACGTAGCTATGTGCATAACACTCTATAGCTAGGCTTGGCTGAGCTAGGTACACTGTTAGTAGCTTTTTTAACTTATTTTGAGGAGCAATGAGGTATAGGTGTGCATGTAATAATGAATTTGTCTTCGGAGCCAAAGCCAAATCAAACCTCTTATTATAGGAAGGTTTGAGTAAGTCATGTGAGAAGAGAAGAAGTCGACTCTATCAGAAAGAAATTGCTGCTGTAACCAATACAGCTCTGTCTCTAGCTAGCTATCTATATAGCTCTGTGTCTGACTTTATGAAGAGTATTCTTTGTCTGTATAATTATGTTATTCAGGATATAATTCGGGTAAAAATTCAGTTTAACGGGAAACATTAATCCAATAATTTGGCGCATGCGCAAACAGTCAGTAGCAGGCCTCCTTTTTGAGGTCTGCAAAACTCAAAAATTATACCTACTATAGTCTGGTTTACAATCCACCTGGTGAGCCTAGTAAAATGACCACTAATTGCCACAGGCTTACTCTAGAAACACCCACAAACATGTACAACACCGCCCCTCTGTTTAACCATAGATAGAGTAGAAGAGGGATTGGAAACGAACGGAAGTGATTCACGTGATGTTTTACAATGAAGTCTACGTAGTGGCTCTGGACCATCCGTGATCTCCTCACATCCGTGATCTCCTCATAACTCCCGCAAAAGCCCGGGAAACTTATTGTGTCCAAAGCATATTGTGTCCAAAGCATACATACCCCCATTACTGAATCACATGCCCCCTGATAGTAGGTATCAATTGGAAACAAAGAAAATATAATCTCGATTGTCGTGAAGTAGCTAGAGGTACACAGAGCGCCTTTGATATAGCTAAGGCTTTGTAACTAAATAGTGTCCTGTGTCCCAAATGGCCTCAAGTATTAGAGAAAGTTGATGTTTAGCAGCAGAACACTTCTTACAGAGATTCTCATGAATTATTCATGTTTAGCCCTCGTGTTACAAAGTAAGCCTCGATTAAAACCACGGAGATACACGGACGATCCCTCTTCTACTCTATCTATGGTTTAACTGACAGCTAGCCTGGTACATGTATACTGTGTTTTGCAAGTTGCTTGCATAGTGCACAGTAAATGGGCGTTGTCTATAGTACTACGTACTGTGGTTACGTACTAGATCTAATCAGGAATGTGTTAACTCTTTATGTCCTCTAATTTCTACCTGCTCTTTTAGTGCACTTCTATAACTAAAACAACTGCCTACTGGCTCAATCAACAGAAGTATAGCAAGTCAGCAAGTCAACAGAGTACTGCATGCACTAACAGCTTAGCTAACTAAGTTAGCTGAATAGACAGGGCGTATAAAAGAAGAGAGGGCGTACACATAGCTAGCAGAGTTTAAACGTGGGCGGAGGAATGTGAGGAATGTGCTAAAAATAGAAATTTTTAGCACAGTCATGCACATTTATCCGCCCACGGTGCCCACGTTTGAACTCTGCTCATATAGGCCCTCTCTTCTTTTATACGCCCTATAGACAACGCCCATTTACTGTGCATAATGCTTGCAAAACACAGTATACACAGGTCTACTTGCTTCCAGATGCTTGTTTGATGTAAGATCAGTGCTCCTTGTATGAGCCTCGAGTTGTGATGGCGATTTCTCTCTCTTGACTAGGCCTTGCCCAATTATGCTTTGAGTAACTAATAGGTAAAAAATATTGGCTATTTTTACCAAATTTTAGTAGAAAGGAACATGAGTAATGCTAATAGTTGACCTTTACACTTTGGAACACACGTGGTCCTTCTTTATCCTTCTTCTTTATCTTTCTTGCCTCTAGTTTTGGAGAGTAGGTCATGGTCCACGTGGTGGCTAGACTGGCTAGTAGTAGTGGCTACTGAGTATATAAGGATGCTATACTCTGGGCAGTTAAGGCCTGGGTCAGGCACTGATAAGATTAATTTTATTCATTGCCAACATTTTATGTAGATCATGTAGATCATGTAGTGTTAATGAGATTCATAATGTTTATTAATGTTATTCATTGCACATGACGTCATAAGGTCAATGTATTTGCTTAGCTAGCTGCTAGAACTATTATAGATTATCTTTGGCAACAAATACGGTGGACTTAAACAAGGTAAGAGTAGCTGTTTAGGCCCTCAAAAGATAGATTATGTTGTTATGATTATGTTTCCTTGATGGGAAGTAAAAATGTCCAAAACTTTCTTAGCTAGCTATGCTAGCTTCTTTAGCTCTGACAGCCACCCTAGAGGTAGGCTATTTTGTGTATCTCAAGAATACAATAACTCCTACTCTTCCCATCAAGGATGCTAGTACCTAGCTATGAGATGTTCATCTAGCCTTGTTTTTGAAGCTTGATCTTGGCATCTTCAACGCCGTATTTGCACTTCTCTTTCTGAAAGTGGCATGACGTCATCATCATTTATGGGACTAATTAGCATAATTGAATTAAGCTAATTAGTTTTTTGGAAAAAGAAAACATTGAGCTTCATTTTGGATCATTTTGATGCAGCATACACTGTATATTGCAAATAATACAGCAGTATGAACATAGTGTAAATTTTGGTGTTAAAATCTGGACCCGGGCCTTAAGTGCGCAGAGTAGTAGAGCTACCAGATCAGTTGACTAGAAGCGTCTGTTATGTTGCAGTATAAGTCTCGTTGATGATTTTTATTGAGACTAATAGGTTAGACTAATGGGTAATAATGCATGGGTAATAATTAATACAGGTTATCCGGCCCTCCATTATCCGGAACCTCGATTATCCGGCTTGGCAGTTTTCTTTTATCAGATCATAAAATAAGCGTATCCCTAAAATGCGCGTGCGCGTTACAGCTGTTACCATGGAGACATGCCTGCTTATCTTCTGCGCATGCGCAGACAACACGTGGCACTGCTGTTTATCAATAAAGTGGGTGGATCAAGGCGTGGTTTATCTATTTGATTATCCGGCATATTCACTTATCTGGCCTGCTTCTGGAACCAAGGTGTCCAGATAATCGAGGTTCTACTGTAGCATGAGACTAGACTAATAGGCAGAGGAGGCTGGACACGCGTCATCCGTAGTCATCCATTAGTCATTAATAACAAGGGCGTCCTTGTTAATTGTCATCAATAGTAAGTCCTTGTTAAAATAGTCATCAATAGTCCCATGAATACGCTTAAAATCGGTCCTGCTGAGTCAGTATTTTACCTAACTCTTCCATTCTTATTTGTCTATCTCTCTTGTATTATATCTCCTGTTAGTTAATGAGTCGTAGTAGTTTAACTGCTACATCAAGACAGGAATAAAAACAAAAACAAAAGCAACAACTCGATGTTTATGACCAATCTAAGTTTATGCTTCTAGTATGACTATGCCTACTCAGTTTCTAGTTTCACTGGGTATTTTTAGCATCATTTATTACTAGTATGGAGTGCTAAAATCGCTTGCAGTCTTTTGACTTGGCTGAATAGCTACTGTTCTCTGCAAGTCTCTCCATGCACACCATGCACACTACATTATGACGCGTGTCCAACCTCCTCTGACTAATAGGGCAAGACCTACACCTTGTACCTCCAGCCCACTTTTAATGGCTAACAGTTTGCACAACTACAAGTGTGTGACGGATTCAGTCCGAGTGGAATGATGTAGAGTTGATGTAGAGTGGAAGAGTGGAATGTGCGTGGGAGTAGCATACTCCTCCTGGTATGGGCTACTGTATAGCAGGTATATTTCGAGGGTATAAATGTTTGCAGAAATACCTTTAGAAAGGTTTTCGCAGATTTAAGGAATAGCGCCTTTTTGCTGCATGCATGCATGCAGTTCATGCCTAATCTCAGTTCATGCCTAATCTGCGAAAACCACGAACATTTATACCCCCCGCTTTACGGTACCTGATTATACCAAGAGCACACAGAAATGTTGGAAATTCTCTAGCTCCTGGCTATAATTATAAACACATGAATTAATGAATAAAATCTGTACTGTAGGTTGACCCAGCTGAAGTATGGTTGAGGGACCAGGATGACAATAAGGCATATTTACCCACAGAATTCGGCAACTTCGTATTGGACGGACTAATGATGTACGGGTGTGAGCTCATTGTTGAAGGGCCAGATTGCCAACAACCCCAAGGACTGTGTCTAGCACAGCTTCTACAAATGATGTAGGAGCATCTGCCAGCTATAATCGTATCAATCCATTGAATCCTGTTTTTCGCTCTGTTATACCCAAGTCCAAAGATCATACTGTGGCTGTAAAAATTATTAAAGCCAAAATGGAGTACTCTCGGCTCGGGAAAGACAATTTTGAGCAACAGAGCACCTAGATATTTCTGAAATCACAGCCAATGTCACATATGTACTTTCAGCAGTACGCAAGCAGTGGGGGAATGAGTACAGAATTGTAACTATTGATGGACTGGAGTTGGAGGACTGTGAGGGCAATCGAGGTAAGCGTTATTTATAAATGTTTTATACTTTGGACCCTACAAATGTATGTAATAGCTCGAGTAACAGTGAGGGATTGTGTTTCCCCGCAGTTTTGCTGCCTGTAAAAGCATGCTGCTGCTAAACAGCCATATACATTACACAGCCTTAGTGATTGGTATTCTCGGAAGTGCTCTACGTTCCTCTAGCTATACTTATATTTTGTCTTATTTTATTCGCTACACAAGTATATACGATGACCAGGGGAGGTCCAACAACTGTGCGTCTAACATTACGCTAAATCACCAAAACTTGTCTTTAGAGGTTGGTGTTTCACTCGTCTTAGCTCTATCTTATATCATTAGGTGGACATTTTTAGTACTAATAACAGCTCTTCTGAAATTTTTTTATGAACTGCTGATTCAGCTGAAGTTTAGGCGCACGGTTGTCGGACCTCCTTTGGGTTGGTACCCTCCTAGGCCTAGTTTACCACGTGTTAAGCTATAAAGAAAGGCAAACTGTTTAACATTGAAAATGGTCACCATGCCACCCACACATTTTTAGGCACATCGCTGATATACCCCATTTATTTTAATGCAGGGCCTAAATTCTGGAAACAACCAAGACCTGGAAACAACCTGGAAACAACCAAGACGAAAGGTTTATGCTGTGACTACCCATCACTTAAAGGGGAAAGGAGGTCGATTTAGAAAACGTTCTATGGTGTTTGATTCTGAAGAGGAAGAACTGCCGTCAAAGAAAACATGTAATGAGAGTAACTTATCAGAGTTGAAAGATGATGTGGTACAAGTTGACACTAAAGTGGAACATTGCTTAGAATCAATTGAATCTTCTCTGGACGATGTACTAAATTTCAGTAAGGGGACAAAAGTTCCTTTGTGGCTCATACGCCTCTTTCGTGATTCGTTGAAATGCAGAATTTGTTTGTCAGTACCAATCACGTAATCATGTCAAAGTGCTGTAAAACTATTCTAGGATGTGAGCGCTGTGTGAATAATTGGTATTCGGGAGACGATGCTCTAGTCAAAACGTGCCCTTCATGCCCTTCATGCAGAGCAGGGCGTGGATACAGCGAGACTATGTTATTGAGAGTTCTCTCCTGATCGAAGCGAAAAGTTTATGACTTAAATATAGATTGACAGTATCACTGCCTCACTATTAATTTTATATCTGACCTGATATGCTTATCTGCTGCTGTGTTTGTTTGTTTAAATGACTATAATTATACCTGATGTGTCAATCGATCATTGTTGATGTGCAGTATCTAATGTTCTAGAGGGGAGGGAATGTTCCCTCCCGGATCCCCCAGATGCATGTACATAAGCTGGCTAGTAATACAGCAAGAACTAGGTTTTAGTTGTGCATGAGACATGATCACAACAGGGCCTGGAAAGGACTTTCAACTTAAAATACGCAATTCGAATAAAGGCTGCAGCCTGTACGTTATTTGGGATTTTGGCATTGCATTGCAGAGTTACAAATCCCCATCATTTGAAATTTAGGAATTTCAGATGGCGGAAATATGCAAAGCTGTAGTATTGAGAAACGCCCACTGCTAAATTTGGAAAAGTAAGGTAATGGTGGCTGCTCAGACAAAGCGCTTTGGTGTTTCCAGAGAGGTAGTAGAAAGACTGTAGATGATTACTCAGGTATAATAGGACTGGGACTGGGACTGGTGAATCAGCTAAAACGCAGCCACGCCCACGATTTTTAATATTTTAAATTCTGGATAGCTACTTGTCTTTTTTAGTTCTAAAAACGGTGTTCTAACTTAGTAGCTCATCATGTTCTATTTAGAGTAAGTTATTAGCCTATAAATGATGTCACTGTAAGATGCCAAAGAAGTGGCTCCCTCCCTTTGGAAATGTGCACTAAGAATTAAGAGCTAAAAAAGGAAGGTTTAGAATTTTAGAACTAAAAAAGATAAGTAGCTGCACTAAATTTACAAAATTTTTACACACAAAACATAAAAATCGTGGCGTTTTAGCTGGCTATTGCTCAATACCGCTCTGTTTTCCCAGAGCCTGTGGCGGAAGTATACACTTATTCAGTCCTAGGCTCTCCTTTTTCTTTTTTCGACGACAGACGGTATTAATTGGAGAATAGAAATACGCAATTCCGCGTGTAGACTAAGCACTGGGTTAGGGGTAGGGCTGGACGCACAGCACAGTTCACACAACAATGAAGGGCGCATCCCATTGTGGAGGAAAATTCTCATAAAAATTGATGGATCACAGCACAATTCTTTTGTTAATACAAGACTAAGACTAGTAATAAGCAGCATATGAAAGTAATGGTCTGAGGTAGGTGTGATGGTAAATTAAGACTATTTCGGAATTAAGACTATTTCGGCTGAAAATATGACACTTTTTAGACTATTTATTCACAATAAATCAAGGTAGAAATTTCGTTAATCTTTCACAGGTGGTGGTCGACGTGCTGCTTCATCATGCACTGTATGGTAATTATGTATTGATTCAGCTCCTTGTTCTCCACCGTTGCATGAGGAAATTGTATCTGTGGATGAGTGAATCTGTGGATGAGTGAACATTTTTCGCTATATAATTTAGCATCTGTATTGTTGAACAGATCGGCTTGTTGAACAGTGTGTAACAGAGAGTGAACACAACTGTGTACTTTCTCTGTGTACTTTCTCTGCTACTTTTACTGTCCCACTAGCTTTGGTCCACTCAATATCCTGTAAGTGTGTTGACTATAACATGCAATATCACACACCAGTACCAGTTTGTGTGCTTGCAGGTCACGGAAGACAACAAGAAGCAGTTGAGTGACAATTGCATATTTTTACCTGTCTAGCAGAGTTATGAGGCCACCCTTCTCGCGACTATCCTCCTCCTCTCTTGTCAAGCTCATGATAGTCAGGCAAGAAAAAGTTATGCGTAGTCCTGGAGGGTAGTCCTGGAGGGCACATCTGCATTTCGGATAAGGTGTGATTTAAAATGCTTCCCTCCCGCTGCAACAAAACTCTGGTGCTCTCCGAGGATGCTCTCCGAGGATGTGGCTCTTTAGTTGGTCTGATGTGACCACAAAGTGAGGTGTAAAAATATTGTACCTGACAGCCCATACATGTGGTCACCGCTGAACGTAACTAAGTTATTATTTTTAATTCTACACATGTATAGTACCTCCACGTCCACCAGGTCCTCCCCCGGCAAATCTCGTCATCTGGAATCCTCCATGTTAGTCGGTGTACTCTAAATGGAAATTGAATCTACATGTGTATACATTCTCTGTGTGCCTGCCATCCTTGAATGTGCATAGGTTGTCAACACCATGTGAGCGAAGCTGCCTCTGCTAAGCAATCGCCCCAACATCCTTCAAATACAATTAAAAGGAAAAAAGTTAATTATTTAACCTTTTGAGCTCTCCACCCGATCACAATCTTCCTTTGCTACCTCATTGGACAATTGAACACACCGCTCACTTTTGTCAAAACTCCGGCGTCTCAGGGTGGTTTGGCTATCAGCATCAGTGTGCGTGGGTTAGGGTTAGGGTTAGGGTACTGTAGGTTGACGTATGGTTGGTTGAGGGATCAGGATGACATATTTACCCACAGAATTCGGCAATTTCGTATTGGACGGACTCAGACTGTGGCTCGGACTGTGATTTTATTAATTTATAAATCTGGGAGCCAGGAGTGCTTGTAACGGATTGGAGTTATGCACTCACCGAATTTCTTGTTTCCGCGCTCCTGGCCCTAATGATAACATAAATGTGACGTTGATTAATTTGGTCCTGTAATCTGATAATAATAAGTGGTTGTGGACGAAATACCAACATTAAGATGCAAGAGAAGTTCAAGAAGAGAACTGGAATAAACATCATTATAATTAAGTCATTTATATAATGGCAGCCATGTTTATCTGTAGATGTACTTCCTAGTGCAAAGCCTATGGTAGATCCAGTCAGTGCAGACGACCAAAGCACTGTGACACAGAATCTGAAATTAGCTTTTGGCTATAGCTATCAGTTCAGCTGATCAGCAAGGACTGTGACCACAGAATCTGGGAGAGGTGTCATACCTCGTTCATATGGCGTTTCCCACTAACCCCTAGAATAACAACCGCTTTTGCATGGGCAATTGCCATTAGATCAGGCAAGGCTGATCGCTTTTCCGAAAACGGACCAAGCAAGAACTGGTTTACTCGATTCCGAAAGAGACATCCTGAATTGACACTCCGGAAAATGGACCGATCCAGAGCGGAAGCTGAAGTAGTCAGTCGATATTTCGATCTGTTGGAGAAAACTCAAACTGATAATGATCTAAAAGACAAATCTATAAAACGTTTCTCCCTTTAAACGAATCAAAAGAGATACTGTCAAGAATGCCAAAACAGTCTACTCAGTCGATGGGCACAACAGAGCACATCACAATGTTGTGTGCTGCAGGAGGTGCTCTCCCCGATGATATTATACCAGAAAGCCTATCCAGGAGGCCAGTACAGGGTTCTTTGTATGCCAGGAGTGACTCTGGGTGGGTTGATTCGGAGCTTTTTTTTCTGTGGATGAAGAAGTTGAAGTTGTTTGTAAAGTTTGCTGTTCCTGAAAGACCAATCCTCCTAGTGGTTGATGGTCATGTGTCCCACCTGATGTAATCAATTTCGCCAGAGAAAATCAGATAATCCTTTTGTGTCTCCCACCTTTTTGTGTCTCCCACCTCACACGACCCACGCACTTCAACCCCTTGATGTGTCCGCCCGATCTTTGGAAGAATTTTATGGTTTCGAAACGTGATTTTGCGCGTGTCGTGAAGGAAATGGTATTTTCGATCACCACCCCCAAAAGTGGGTTTAATAAATGTGGAATTTTCCCTTTTGATGTCAACGATGCAAAGATGGCACCTTCGAGTATGTACAAGCCGGTCGAAAATCCACTAAATGCAAGATTCGGGTGTGATGACGATCAACCCAACGATGGCCAGACATCTGACACAGTTTCCCACGTTTCTTCTAGTCCAATGCAACACACCAGTAACAGTGGTTTCTCACCAACTTTGTTCAGCACTCCTAACGTGTCTAATACTAGCATTTGCTCAAGCTGTAGCTCAACAGCAGTTAATCCTTTAGTGAAAGCTGGACTGGTTCCTAGTAATCTAGCCAATGCGCCAGAGATTCAACCAAAACGTCGGATTATCAAAGCCAGAGTGTTAACGGAGGATGAGCACTACGATTTTTTGAAAGAAAAAGAGAAAGAAAGAACTGAGACGAATTGAACGTGAAAGGCGAGAGGAAAGAGAAACCAAAAAGAAACGCAAAAGAAAGAAATCTCCAACTCCAATACCATCTGGGACAGATTCCAATGAGCAACAGGTGCTGGCGTCACTATGTACTGATACTGTGCAAATTGGATACTGTGCAAATTTGCGTTAAGACATCCAGTTAGCAGCTGCTCCGTTAAAGTTGAGCAATTGTTTGGGTCATCTTCAATAACTCCTAACATGCACCTGCATGGACGTGAGTTTGGCCCCATACATGCATAATGGCCTTAACTGCATTTTAGGGAACTACCCAAACAACAAGTGTATTGAATCTCAACTGTCACTCTTCCCAAAGAATTCAAGCGAATCAACGCTTCTGCGCATTACCCTCTCGCTCAAAAAAGTCAGTTCTTTCTCCCCTTGATTGTTAGGTCCTGTTTTAAAAAGTACACAACTATGAAACTGGGTGATGTCGAGTATAGTTGATGTCGAGTATAGTTCGTATAGTTCTATTTTGAATAAATCTTCGCATCTTGCTGGGCTTGCTGATTGGAGGGTTGACATTTTTGGTTTACCTCCATCTCGCTTACCGGCTCCATCTTTCGAGACCAGTGCAAGTAGACTACTTCGCTCATGTAAACTACACCCAACCACGAGCAAACTTTTGCAACTGTATCTTGGTTTTCACCACATCCAAACAGTGTTTGAAGTAACAGGCATTCACTCTATGAGTTTTATATTTCCCGATGTATTATTATAATGATGGGGGCCGGGATAGCAAACCAGAAAATACTAATTCTGTGCATTAATATTGATTATTAATCATCGTATAAACTGACAAAAAAAAATAAAAAATTAAACATCCACAACAACAAACATCCACAACAACAAAAACACACTCATTAACATTAATCTAGGACATGCAAGAGAATGTCGGTATGTATACGACATGTACAGGAAATTCCATCTACCTGATGCACTGATGCACAACTGTTACAGGACAGGAAGTAGAAATGTCATGTACACAAAGGAAATGAACACACAAAGGAAATGTCACTTGTTGGGTAAGGAAATGTGCCAATGAACATGTAGGTAAAATTTCAATTTCAGGAAATTCGTGATTTGGCCCAGTGCTTGTAGCTAGGCCGTGGCTTCCTGTCTCAAGTGTAGGCTACCTGCACCACCCAAGTGGCCCCCCTATAACCTTTTCCCTATTCCCAGTCCATGACATGAACGTCATGTAAACATAATTATACCAGGCTTTGCCTGTACAGACACCAGAAATGAATGATTTCCAAAATATTTACTGCCAGGAAATGTTATTGGAAAAGATTCAATATGCATTATTGTTTCCAGAATAGTATAGTTGGAATCCTGACATTTGTACATAAACATGTTTGTTTCAGTGAACTCCATAAACTCACTGTCCTCTCACTGCCATAGGCATCGATATTCTCACTCTCTAGCTTCTCCCTGAGGTTGTACTACGAAGATCTTGTAGTCACTTTCGAACTGTACCTCGAAGCAAAATATTAAAAATACCATGTGGAAGAGCAGCTCAATGCGCATGTGCTGGTACCTGCAGCGTGCGCATAGCTCCAACACAGCGTGCACAATGATTTTTTGAAATTTACTATAGTCGGCTAAAGTTTATCTAATGAAAACTGAGTCCTAGGCCGGCCCAAGATGAGCAGATATCCAAGATGAGCAGATAATTTCTTTCCAGAAGAGCACATGTCCAGATCACGTGAGGTAGTTTATTCTATGTTGAAGCACCATAAAATTAATTATTATTAATTTTGTGGTGCTAGCATGCAATGGGAAGAACAAAATTCAAATTTCAAACTGCCAAACATTAAGCTTAAATGTAACTGACATGCTAGCCTCGATTCCTCAATAGCCTCGATTCCTCAATTGAGACTGTCTGCGCATGCGTCAGTTGCCCCAAGAACCTTGGGGATCGAGATATCTTAGTCAGTATATTCAATCGGGTGATGTTGAGAAAGAATTGTCTTTCATAGTTAATGATCTTGCTACTAATTCTGTCTCTGCAAATCGTGTTATTGTGTACTGCCGCTCACTGAACATGTGCTCAATTCTGTATGCTCACTTCCTTCACACTCTCAAAGACAAGAGCTATCATCCTTTTGGTGTCGAGCAGATCAGTAACAATCGATTGTTTGGAATGTACCACTCGAGAACTGATGAGCACAACAAAGAAGTTATTATGCAGAGTATGGGCAAGTACGGTACGTGCCCTTGGTATGGGAGTGAATTTTGTCGGCTTATGTACCACTATCCATTATGGAGCACCCTGTTCACTTGACGACTACTTCCAGGAAAGTGGTAGAGCAGGAAGAAATGGTGAGGCCTCCACTTCCACCATATACTGGATGCCGATAGATGCTCCACGTAGTAGTCAGACAATCCCAGACCACCGTCAAGTCGAGGCTACTGCAGTCAGTTCCACCTGCTGGAGCTGTTGCAGTATTTTGTGGCAAAGAACCTGGTAGGGAAAGTTGTTGTGATAATTGTCGAACGTTGGTGTCAAAGTAGTGTGGTAAGTTGACCTCCTCAAATGCTCCGTTGTACAATGTACTTGTCACACTGCTTCTTGTTACTTAAACAGATCGAAGCCCATCCAAGGGACTCGTCGCCAGAGTGTGTATCCCATCTGAAGGCTCGTCGCCAGAGTGTGTATCCCATCCGAGTGAGGTAACTTTAATGTTACAGTACCATAATCATAGACAATAATAATTATACATGTGCATGATATAAATAATATTATGTAAAATGGACTTAATATTCATCATCAAGTCAAATTCCTCACAGTCAACAATTTGTTGTTGGCCTTTGTACTTATCATACTGTATCATTTTACTCTTTGCCCATAGGTCGAAATTGTCTCTGTTGATCAACAGTCAAAGTTACTGTGATGACGATGCGGAATGATCTGGAGGCATTTGGATTCCATCACTACCTTGACAACCGTGTTTACATTGGATTTGCGAGTGTGTGCCGTTCCCGGATATTTGTCTGGCTGTCGTATTCGCCATTCTTGCAAGTGAATACACTGCCCGTGCTGGCCTCTTGAGTAAAATTCGAACCAATGATACCTTTGAAGAGACTATTAATATGTTCGGAATGTTGTGACCGTGTGTGTTTACGAAATGATCCCACGTAATTTGACTTACAAGATGTAGAGGGAGATTACTAGCTGGAATTGCAAACGAAGTGCCTCAAAAGCATATTTGGTACGTCTGTCAGCCAGCGTAAAAATGCATTAAGAACACTTTCCAGCATCTCAGCTCCATCTCCTTCACTCCATCCTTCACTCCAGCCATCAAGGAATTCGGTCACCATAGCTATGTAGTGACAAAGAACACAGCTGTAGTTGTATACAATCACCTGATTCCTCTCGCGCAATTATCGACTATCGTTGTGGTGGTGGTCGATTGTGGCAGAGAGTCGTCGGGACCAACCACTTCCAATGCTTTAGCTTTAGCCACGATATGCCCATCGAGACTGACATGTGTGCATGTCATGTGCATGTCATCCTTGGTATACTCTTGCCTCTGGGAGCTGCTGAGTCAGTGTGCCATGGTCCCGTCGAAAACAGAACACAAAAGGGTATAATACGTGTTTGTGTAATACGTGTTTGTGTGATGTTTGTAGCCAACTTGTACTTCGATTTCAGACTGTAAATTTACTGGTAGATTAAAAAATAGTGTACGTGTGACATGTCTGTGAGCCAGTTAATTACATGCTTTTTTGTAGCCATTAGGATATTCATCAAACAATGCCAGTCTACTGCACACGGCTCCAGCCTGCCTCTCTGTGTGTCGGAGTCCATCAAATGTTGCTGGCTTCTTTCAACAGTCTCCACCAGATGGTCTTATCTTGGAGCTGTCACCAAGGTAATCGTGCATTTCCCTCATAATATCGATCATATCAGCCCCCTTCGTCTCGTTCTTGTGAAGTACGATCGCTTCAGACTGCTGTGTGCGTGTGCTATATGGCGTACTTCTGCAGACACTTGATGTACTTGCAAACTGTTCTGCTTACAAGAACTATTAAATTTTGTTTGATGCTTTGTACTCTGTAGGTAGACACTGGTCAGTGCTCACAGATGTAACCTTAAGGAGGTGAAAAGTCAGCTGGAGACGGTGGGTGAATAAGCTATACATCTGAACGAGGTGAACGAGGTGACTATGATGGTCTGAGCGGATGTCACGTACCTCTTTGCTACGTTGTCACCAACGAACTTGAAGTCCTCGATCCAGCGCTCTAAGGGCTCCCTGTGACGTTTGCTGATCTCGGCCACCAAGCTAAACGTTGCTGATGCAAACTCAGGTACACCTTTGTAATTGTGATTGTGCATGTGTGGTATATCGTTTGTAAGTGTATCAATATTACCAAGAGTTTATGATAGAGAGAGAGTATCGCATACTGTGTATCAGATGTATGTGGAGAGTAACGTGACTTCATGGAATTTGCACACTGACCAATCCAAGCGTGGGTGATGTAATCTATCAACCCATCCAAGTGTAGGTGATGTAATCTACTTTCATCTGATACACAGTATGCCTATATTCGATACTCTCTCTCTATCATAAACTCTTGATATTACTTTTAATTCAGTACAGCGTATAGGTACTGTACATTAATAATTGCTGGAAACTCACATTCTTGGCGTTAAAAAGAACTAGCGAAAGGAGTGACTGAACACCGACCATTTCTTCCTTGAATAGAATTGCTGCTGCCAAACACATGCCTGGATGATGTGCCGCTCCCTTCACTGTAACTCTCCGAGAGTTACGGTGGTCTGAATACGTCACAACTGTCTCCAATATCTGTCTCCAATATCTGAAAAAGAATTGGACAAACTGTCTTCAATAAACCAATCCCAAGAAAATGTCTCCAGCCGGACCTTTCGAAAAACGGAGACTGGTTGCCGTCGACAGACTTTCCCGCCTATTTTCTGGAAAACCCACATGCTGTCTCGTAGTTGCCTCGGACATCCGAGGATCACCTCCAACAAGTGCACAACCAATTTTCCTATCCAGATGACTAGTGAAGGACAGGGACGAACTGGTGAGTTTACTGTCATCTGCATTGTTTATTATGGTATTTAATTAAATTTAATTACCCCTTTAACCGTCGGATTGTTAATTCGGATTCTTAATTAACAGTGAAGTGAAATGTCTGTTAATTCTCTATCGGGCAATAAAATGCCTAGCAACCATATACCAATAGAATGCCCATACCCCATGGTTATTACGCCCACCCGTTTTTATCATTTTAAATGCCCGGCCAGCGGTGAGATAAAATTGATCAGCCTATCATATGGTTGACTAAGCTTGATTTTTGAGTACAATACGTACATGTATTACTATATTATTATAACGGTGAGGTGTACCATGTATAACCATCAGTCACCAGAACTGCACAGCTAGTGTGAGTGTGATATACCTTCACTGTCAGACATCAACAAACTTTCATCGTCGCCGGACAGTCCATCACCCGGATGACACACTTTTGTCATCAGGAAGTTCATCTCCGTCATCGTTGGACAGTGACCCACTTCCATCAGACGGTCCACCCCCTGTAACTGTTGACATCAGAGAGCTCAGTGAACGATCTATGAAATTTACAAGCTCACATAAAGACTGTTCATTACTGCTAATTCTACTAATTCTATTTTAGCTATACTACTACTGTATACTACTACTGATATTCTAGCTATACTATACTACTTACCATGAGCCCTCTCCTGGTCTTTCACCGTCCTGGTCCATAGTGCTAGCGTCTAGGTCCATGTCATGCATGTCCTCAGTCCCAGACAGTTCATCAGCGTCTGGCATAAAGCTGGTAGCCTTTGGGAGGTATCCTACTCTTATCCCCTCTCCTTCATAGGCACCAGAGGAGACATTGCTGTTCAAGCACATCGGCACAAGTAAACAACCTAGCCATAGCTATAAACTTCGTGCGGCTAATGAATAACATAGTAACGTGGCTTGGAAAATTCTAATTCTAGACTAAATTGCACGTGATTCTACAGCTCTTCCTCAATACAGGGAGATGCGTAGTTCAAGCTACTTCCTATAAGTATCGCGGAATTAGAATTTCACAAAAAAGTCACTATTGCGGGCCACGATCGTGGCCCGTGGCGGTTAAAGGGTTAATTACCATCACTTGGACGCCTTCTCTAGCTCTACCTCTGTGATACAATTTATGTTCAGTCCATGTGTGTAAACTTTCATCTATTTGCACTTAACATTGAAAATTGTCAAATGAGCTGAACCAGAACACGGTGTATGCATTGAATGTTTACCTAGCGTCGAGGATACCTAAGGCACGCTTAGCTACTGGACGAGCTTCTCCATGGCTCTTTCTTGAGTTTTCTCTTGCTGTTGGGCTACCGGTGAGAGAACTAGATCTAGTTGCAATGCCATAGCTGGATATAGCTAGAGACCTCATCTCCTCAGTCATCTTTTCAACCCTATGCAGTGTCCCTAGACACTTTCTACAGCAGTATAGGGAAAGACCATCAGTCTCTGAGACTGGGAGCTGAACAAACCTATCAGGAAGTTTCTGCACTACAGCATCCTTGTTGAACAGAGAACTTAGCATCCAGTGAAGAAGTACTACAAAAGCGAAAAGCGGCATGAAGCCATCAGTAAAGCCACTGTATACATGGGCTCCGTGGTTTCGTGGTTTATCCCGTGCATGCTAAGAATTATTATTGATAAATTACAAACAGTGATAAATTACAAACAGTTTTACACCCACTCGCAAACAGTGAATACCAGGCCCTCTCACCAGAGGGGCTGGGATCGAGGCTACTGGCATGCAGGCTTCTGCACATTTACGTGGTATTTACTGAAATATGATATTTCCTATTCAAAAATACCAAATAACAGGTAAATGTGGAATCACAATCACTATGCATGGAATGTCATCAATCATTGGACGAAAATGTGGAATCACAATCCATTATGCATAGAATAATGATAATTATTCATCAATCATCAATCAATGGAGGTACCTTTCCTTTCCCGGCTTTGGACGACATATGTCGTCCAGCTTCTGCACATTTACGTGGTATTTACTGAAATATGATATTTCCTATTCAAAAATACCAAATAACAGGTAAATGTGGAATCACAATCACTATGCATGGAATGTCATCAATCATTGGACGAAAATGTGGAATCACAATCCATTATGCATAGAATAATGATAATTATTCATCAATCATCAATCAATGGAGGTACCTTTCCTTTCCCGGCTTTGGACGACATATGTCGTCCAGCAGATCGAGATTTTGCTGTGCACACTGTGTTGGAGCTAGCGCACGCTGTAGGTACCAGCACATGCACCTTGAGCTGCTCTTTCACATGGTATTTTCAACATCTTGCTTCGAGGTACGCAGTACCGTCAAAAGAAAAGTGACCGATTACTTAAAGATCTTCGTAGTACAACCTCAGCGAGGCCAGTGAGAATATCGATGCTTATGGCCTTGTAGAGTGAGGAGTGAGAGGACAGTGACTGGGATCGTAGCTAGGTAGGAAGCTACCTCAAGCTAAAAAATAAAGAGCGAAGTTTCTGGATCATTTGTACAACATTTGTACAACATACTGTATTCTGATAGCTTCAGGATAGCTCTTCAGTATAGGTTTGCTTAGGCTAGTTAGTACAGCCACCATTGAACTTGTAAACGTGTGTGTAGGTGAAGAACGAAGAACGTTTCCCGGCGTCTGCTGATACAACCTCGCAGAGAAGTTTCGGCAGATCCTGATCGTCACCGTGAGAACATTGAGAACACTTACTTAGTGTCTAAAGGCACTTTGTGCCTTCGTACAATATTGTTTGTGTATATTGTTTGTGTACATAATTGTGAATGTTTGTAAACAATCGCTAATTAGTTGGGGGTGGTCAGTTGCTAGGTAACGATGATGATGTGATGGCACCCCCGGGGTCTGGGCTACCTGTAGGAAATAGTTACGAGTAGTGATTTCGAGATATGGATTTTTAAATTCTGGTTTTAATTTAAATTGGGCAGAAATCAGGTGAGAAGTAAACATTGTTTGTAAATAATGCACATGCACTGATACGTCCAAAGCAGTGTAGCCCAACTGGGGTATTCTTCCATCTTCGGTTGCGGCCGAGAAGAAGAAACATCACCAAATGCTCTGGGTGTTTAGCTTGGGGCGACTTGTGGTTATCACAGTACGCATCAATTTTTAATTTTTCTGAACATCTTTGTACAGTACTCTGATCTCCAAGGGGAGAGGGTGGACTATGACTTTCCTCAGAAGACATAAAAAATCTTCATTCATCTTTAAAATTGTAGCCTCTCTCTCTTTACGGCTTTACGTTTCTGTAGTGGAATGCAGATTACATGAGCAACAGCAATATCCGTGGTATAATACTTACACAGCACAGAACAATGTAATATCTCAATGGGACACTTCAACTATATATTAACCGTCGTCTGCTGATACGACCTCGCAGAGAACTTTCTGCAGATCCTGATTGAACCATGTCTTATTTAGTGTCTTTAGTCTTTAGCCACTCTGTGCCTTCATACAGTTTGTAATGCTAGGTAACGAAGATGGTGTCAAGATACCTCTGGGGTCTGCGCTACCTGTAGGAAATAGTTACAATGTATGGTTCATGACATACACATTTTTAAAGAAAATTGTTATTTATTCTGTATTTTCTTGTTTTAGTCATTAGAAGAGTAACCATTGTGATGTGATGTGGTCATAAGCATGTGTTGATAGACATTTTTGCTCTAGCGATTTTGTACATAATACTTACCCTTGAAATTCTTTCACGTCGTCTCCTTGTCGTTTTCTTGGCCACATCAGTATCTTGTGTGACTCCTCTGTCCGGTAGAACCGGTAGGCAGCATCTATAATTATGGAAGAAACTGTGTTTGCCCATCATTGCAAGAATAATACTAACCTCGGATATCTGATGCATTGAATGTTGGGTTTAAACCACGGACTTACTTTATAAGGTGCTGAACAACTGATTGATTATCATCAGAGTTGAAAACTATTAGGTACATATAATGTACAAGCATACAGTAAATATATAATATATCTTACCCTAACTCATCCAACAGAGCTCGATAACACTTCCTCCGTTCTTGCTATAAAGGCTGAACTTACACGAGGTATTTTTCTGCTACCAGATGATGAAGAACTGTGTGACATAATAATTAGATTATGTGTACATAAGATGATACAACACATGTACATGCCATACCCTGATTGCTGCTGCTGCTGCTCTTGAAGTGTTTTCAGCTGTTTGTATAGTTCATGTCATCGACATCAGATCCAGCCTTCTTGTACATGTAGGTGGCTGTAGGTGGCTGCAAGTCTTCACTGTCTGAATAGGTCAGGAGGTCAGGTCGTGTCTGCTGTGGGCATAAGGCCAGGTGTAGACTCACTAGAAGCTGTTAGTGGGATGGAGGCAGCCCTAGATCCTTCCTATAGTTCTGCATTGCTTGTTGAAGCCATCAAGCAACTTGCTTTGGAGCTAGCTAGCTAGCTATCACGGTAGAAATCTTGACAGTTTATACGTGCCAAAACTGCTCTCCAATTAAACGAAATTTGTTGCTTGCAAACTTAGATGGGCATGCACTGCGCACTGAAATGTCCTGAATCTGGCATTATTGTAGCTAGCTAAAGTTAGAAGCAGCATGCAGTGGCGAAACTTTAACAAGAAAGACCTATCTCACACATAGGCGAACCTATTTTTAGATCTGTTAGCAAATTGTTTGTACTTAATGGCCTGTTAACAGTGGGAGTATAGCTAGAATGTATAATTTATATGTCCTCACTTGTAGGAAATGATCACAGACAACTTTGATGATGATGAACTAAGTTCTCAACAGTCTGATACAGAAGGTGAGAGTCCCAGAGTGATTATTAATTATGTAATGAGTGAAACGAGTATGAGAAGACGGATGAAGGTAGCGAAGATACGAAGATAATGACATGAGACATTGCCTGACCTTGAAGAAAGTTTGGTTCGGACCAAGAAACAACATTAACAACCTGGTTACTCCTTTTCTTACTGAGACTACAAGCGAAACATTATATTCGCAATGACATGAAATTTCTAGAAGTGAAATTTCTTCATGCTTTTCTTCAAGTTCTGAGTAGCTTCAAGTTCTGAGTAGCTTCAGCAGCTCTATCATTCAGCAGCTCCATTTTAGGTTCACTTTTCCGGCTACGAAAGTTCTTCAAAATCAGAGAGGAATTTACGCGGTAGCTGATGATAGTGTTGAACATTGTGGGACGTCTAGTGAGAGCAAGCATCCAAATGCTCGCCTTTCCTGTAAAACGCCCCTCCTGAAAACTGTTAGGTTGTTGAATGGTTGAATGGTAAGCAAAAGCTCTGTCCAGCAAAAGCTCTGTCCATTCAAAGTGTATTGGGACTTGAACGATCTCTTCAAAGACTTCTTAGTAATGAACAGTTTGCTAAGTTGTGTGAGCACTGTTGTGAAGATCGACGACCGTGTTTGGCTGCATATGCATTGATGCTCCATGTCAACTGGCAGTGCTCGTGTTTACTTCCGGACATCGGACAACTTCCGGTTATTTTAATCACGTGTCCGCCCAAAATCGCACATGGTCGGGGCTAAAATGTCAGGAGAAGTTAGTCAGTCTAGTTCTAGCAGTGAGCCTCCACAAACTCCACAAAAGAATGTTGTGTAGTTATTAGGACTGTGCAAAACTGGATTTCTAGCTGTGATAGAGAGTTTAACACAGCTCTGTGGCTTAAGTACGAGAAGTACGATCGTGACCACGTAGCATCCATTAATTGTTCTATCTGTACTACTTTCGATGAAAAGATAAGAGGTTCAAGAAACTACAACGATGCCTTCATCGTAGGCTCTACTAACCTACATACATCCAGCTTCAGGGATCATGCTAAGACTGATATGCATCAACGAGCGATGATTCTTTTCAGGAAGAGCCAAGGCTGACTGAGTACTCTCCAATCGCAAAGGCACTTTACAATACTACCCTGGATGCTGGTGCCACACAAATACTGAAGAAGTTCGAAATTGCTTACCTGATCTGATTGACAATGACTCACTAGTTTATATTTATTTTTGTACACATTTGTACACAATTATGATGAAACATCAATATTCAAAATGAACAACAATGACAAAAATGATAAATACTTGACTTGAGGGGGGGGGGCTCATGCCTTTGTCCTTTCAATTTTTGGGATGTTTGGTCAAATTTAGATACCGTATAGCGCGAAATTTTCGAGGCACTTATATTTCGTGGATTGGCCTCTAAAAGCCATTTCGTTGCACAATGTTTGCGGAATGACTGCTTACCGGAAGCCACGCCTTTAAATATTTGCATGTAGCAGGTAATTCTTATTAACGAACACTTTTCGTGGACTTAATTTTCGTATAGAATTCCAACCCACGAAATCCGCGAAAATTAAGCCCCTCGAAAATTTCGCGCTATACGGTATGTAAGGACATTGTGTCAGAGCAAAATGATTTTCTTATCGGGAGCACTGAACTGGTTTCAACCATTTAAGCACTCGAATTCGTCAGTCGGAGCTATATAAACTTACCCTACCAGGTACGATTCAAGAGGGATTGTCTTGGGTGACATAAACCTACTGCCGTTCGTGAAAGAATTGCAAACTGGTGCTGTACCAAACAAAAGGTACGGTGTATTCTTTTTGGTGTGGCTTGTGGTGCAAGAAGCTGTTCAGATAAACTACTCTCGATGTAGTAAATCCGGATGCAATCTTTGATGTTGGTTGCCTACCTCTAACTATTGTGTCAACATGTTACTGTTTGTTATGGCAAACAATTTAAAAATGTGAAAAATTAATGTGTTTACAAAGTCAATTGAAGTTGTATATACTTGGATATTCAATCCAGCCACGACAATCTTCTGGGCTAATACTTGTGAAGCTAGTAGTGTTTCTACATCACTACTACTGTCAAGCTGGCTTTTAAGGCCAGACTTCACCTTCGAAAATGCTTCCTCAATGGGGTTGAAGTCAGGTGAATATGAAGTGAACAAGAACTCCAATTTCTTCCAACATTGTCTTCACTTCTGTGTATGGAGCAGTTATCTAGCACTACAACAGAATGAGGATTGAACCCATTGAAAGGCATCAGGTGAGGAATTAAATGTTCCTGTACAAAGTCATAAAACGTGTCGTACCTTTGACAGTTTTGACGTCTAATATTCCTTGAAGTGAGCTGGTTCATGTGATGTCCACAGCCTATGACTCACATGACGGCGCAAGACAGGCAAACTACAACCAATCAATGGGAGGTGTCGATAACGGGGATCAAAATAGGGGGTGCCCAACGAAGTTCCACAAGTTCTTCTAAAGGACGTTTGCATTCCAAATAGCTATGTACTTTATCAACACAGAGCTGGCCAAAGAGCCCACTACACCGGACGGAACAAATGAAGAAGTGACACTTCGTGGTTTTGTCAGTAGTGCCAAAAGTGGCTCTTGTTGAGCCTGATATCTAGTTGTGCTTATTTTTATCTAGGTAGCTAAGAACACCAACTAATGATTCCAACTGCTGAGTCAGCCTTTAGGTTATGGCCGCCCTCGTGCTGAACCACATGATCAAGATCCCTCCAGGCACCACTGTTAACCCAAGTTTTGTGCGGGACACCTGTGGATGCACACTTCTTAATACCTGCTCAAAACAGTTCACTCTTACTCACATTCTCTTACTCACATTACAATTACAGTCAATTACAGTCACATTACAATTACAAAGATGACTTTCACGCAGTGAATTCGACATGGCTTTTTTGGGTTGCACTAAGGTGTGGTGTTGACTCTTGATTCTCGACACAGCTCGACCAGGGGCACCCTGTGTATAAAAATTTTATCTATTGTTTAGGTACGTTTTGTAACCAAACCTAAATGAAAATATTACACAACACAACAAACCAAACCAAACACAGTTTAGTGTGGTACTTGCGTATTAGGCGTATTTTTAAACATACATATCCGCTTACATGTACACACCACATGTACATACCAAGAAATCTAAACACGCAAACGCACGCAAACACTAATAACGCAAGCACTGTGAGTAATACTTGTGTGTGAACGCTATCCCCTGCAACCAGGTCCCATTTTACTCTCGGAAGTGCTGTGAGGCAATTCCCTGTGATGAGGCGGGAAACTGTGCAAACGTTGTGGTTAGCCAGCTTCACTACTACTACACCTATGTGATGAAACCAAAATTAAATTATCTTACAGTGTATTTGCATGCTTCTGGGCAGAACACCAAATTTTTATTGATGTTATCACGCATGCAAACGTAGGCGGAAACCATTCAATGACGTTTTCGAGAGGCTATTTCTCGAAATGTAAGTCGTCAGAGCAAAAAAGGTGTCATTGTTGTATAGAGCCTGTCACAGTATGCATGTATGATCGTTTCCGATGCTGTCTCTTGCAGGGGGGGGGGCTGGTCACTTATAGCTAATAGCCGGCTAATCCTTCAGTTCAATAACTACTATAATAGTTGTCCCTATCCACAGCGTGCAACAAGTGATATCGCCGCAATGCCATTATTAAAGATGCAAAAAATTAGTTGATTGTGCGAGTTAGGCTATGCTTTGCAGCAACAACAGGTGCCTCACGTGCTGCATTTAATTAATTGAGGCCACACACGTAGCGAAATTCAAAATTTAATAATGATGGCCACGAAAAAGGTAGATGCTCGAGGATAGCAAGAAATCTAAATATTTTTCATAGTACAAGTACTGTCTGTATGCAAAAGAAAAAGCATATCAAAAGCTTAGTGATTTTAATGATTTTGCACGAATATATTTGCACGAGAGTTTGCACGAGAGATACAAACTCAGGTTTCCAGTACACTGCTAGTACCGTACCGTCGCGAAAATACGCCCCCCCTTTTCTGCAACAACTTTGGGCCTTTTAGGGGACTGGGCGTTTATTCGTGAAAGGGGAATTTTCACTCGAATATAGGCCCACCGCGCCTTAACCTCGAAATAACACGGCTTAACCTCAATTAATTTGTGCAAACTCAGCAAAAAAATTATTTTTTCATTTTTCAATGATTGCAGTTACCGTACACATCTTTTTTGTGCAGTCTATATATATATGATACCATTGATAATGCTAACACAATACAATGAAGCTCAATGAAGCTAATATTATATAAGTTTGGGTTTAGGCAAGTTTGGGTTTAGGCAAAATAATGATTGTAGTCAGTCAGTGTCACTTTCATCCTCTGAAAACGGAAGAGGACAGTTCTACTTCTTCAGCATCCACAGAAGGCACATCATTGCTCACGAGATCGTCTTGTGAACAATGAAATTGATTAATAGTTATAATACTGGATACTGGGGATCAAACTTCAATTGGCCAATGAATACAGGCTAAATTACATTCTTGAAATTCTTGAAAATTTAATAGGCGCAATTTACCACAGAAATCATTACCCTGCTTCTTCTCATCGGCATCATGGCTACTTCCTTTAGAATTGAATCCACCATTCGAGGACATCATGTATTCAAGGAGATATGGACACCACACATCAATGAGAACCTCGAAGTTACTGCTGACCATGGAAATGTTTTTGATATCCATTCTGTAGCAGCATGGAAAAATGGACAAGTCGTCGGTCATGTTCCTAGAGAGCTATCCAGTACATTCTGGTACTTTCTCCACAGAAGAAACAGTAAGATAAAGAAACAGTAAGATAACCTGAAAAATCACCGGGGATCGACATCGTTCCGAGATCCGTGGGAAAGGGCTAGTTGTTCCCTGCATCTACATCTTTGAGGGCAAGCGAAATCACATAGAGAAACTCATGACTGTTCTACATGTAGCTAGCAAAGAGACTGAATATAAATAGAGGCTAACTCACTGCGCTAGCACTAACTCTGTCACTAACCAGCTTTTCTAAAAGCTACCACTATGCAAAAATTTCACCACAAGTATGACGTCAGTTCTGGACACGATAGTAATAGTAGCTGGATGATGGGCTTATAATCGAGTGAAAATACCCTCGTGCAAGAACTTCGAGGCAAAAGAGGGGATGGGCGTTTATTCAAGATGGGCTTATTTTCGCGACGGTACGGTAGTGACATCTATAATATGCAGGTGCCTTCATATGTTTCTGTTTACACAAAGATATGCTGGTTTTTGTTGGGACCAAATACGCGTATAGCATTCGTGGTGACTATAAGTAGGGGTGAGCTATTGCTTGCATATCGACGTAAAAACTGTGAAACAAGTGATGGAGACACGTTTTACAGCTTCGTTCAAAGCAACTTGACATGCCCTTTAATGGTGCATTACCTACCCTGTTAAAAGCATGGATAATGAAAATCATATAGACAATGGATCGTTCTAAGAAGCATGTGTATAGCATGTGTATAGTTGGATTATGTGTCATCACGTGCCAAGAAATCTAAAAGAGAACCAGCTCAAAATGTTTAGATTTTGCCGATATTCCTACCGTTGATGAGCGGCAGTTTCACGCGTGAGAACAAGGTGGAATCCCCATGACTTTGGAGTTGATCCTGGAAATCAGGCCCTTTCCCAGGAGCTGGAGCAGGCATGGTGTCGAAGATTTACATTGAAAACATTGAAATTACAAACACCTTAGCTCTTACAATAATTATAGGTTAGTATTTTGTGCACTCACTATACTACACTCACTATATACTATGCACTTTCTGTACTTTCTGTACAAGAATCAACAAAATTTATGTTGTAGAATCTGCACATGTGCAGTCGTCGGCTATGTTGATCCATCCATTCATCACATGCAGCTATACTATATAAATGCACTGTCTGTGACCTGCAGGGTGGAGCTGAATATTCGGTGGGTTGCTTTTGTGCCATGCACAACTTTGCCTTTGGCTCTGTCATCCAAGGTTCTCCTGGGTACATTATACTTTCTTGCTGTAGAAGTTAGTGTACCAATGCCATCGTGGACTTTTTTTATGGCAGCTATCATATCACAATCCTTCCATTGCTTACGGTATAGAAAATGGTGATAATGATTAATTATGCCCTCTAGATATACTACCAAATACAGAAGAGTTTAAGTATTGCTAGCTAACTCTCTAGGACTAATATACTAACCCCTGTACCTGTTACTTACCCCTGTGCCGACTAACTTGACCTTCAGAGATAAAACACACTGGAAAATAAAAAAGTAGACCCAAACCCAGAATCAGACAGAAAAAACAGCAAAATTTGGTATCAAAATTGACCATGTGCTCTGAATAATATACTGACCGTATCGTAAACTGCACTGCCATGCACTTATGACCTTTTTGGTGATAATAAGGTCCAAACTTTGCGTGGTTGTATGTACGCTAGCTTCTTCTTTTTATTAAGAACTGACTTATGAATTGCATCTGAATGGTCACAGTAGTAGTACATGATGGTATTTTATTGCTTCAGCTAAGTGGGATATCATGAGTTATTGGCCGATTTGTGGTAGCTGAGTTTATATTAGCACTATTAAAGTCCATATTATTGCCATTAGATTTTGAAAATCACTATTCATGCTCTGATTTTGTCACCGCAGTGTCATGTGTGGCAAGAACTTGGACTGAGAAAATCAAATCACTGGAGCTAGCATAAACATCAGTGCACAAAAAGTTTATTGCAAGCTCAGCACTTTAAGCTGCATCCATGGTCGCGGCTATAATTGAGGTTGTAGCAAGGACACTCTGTGTGAAATAGTGCTGTGTTTCCAATCCCCTTCCTCTATCTATGGACAAACATATGGACAAACACGAGCGAGTGTGTTCATTAACACACCACTGACTACTAAAATTATATGGAAGGTAGTACTACTGGATCAGATTTGAGTTCCTTAGGAGATCATGGAGATCGTTGGTGATTTACTAATGGGTAAGAATAAAATACTAATTGGTAAGAACAATGCATGAGACTCAGAGACTAGACTATACTAGGCAGAATTTTGAGGGCAAGTGAGAAAGCTAAAATTGTGACTGGTTGTTGACCAGGTTTCTCTGCTGTGATTCCAGTCCACAGTGCATGTGCATGCATGTGTCATGTACCACTCAATGTTTCAGCACGCCTTCAGTCTGCTCTTGAGTTGCTGTGCTAGTCATACATGCTACATTATCACTCTTCTGGTTTCTCTATTATCTTGTTTGTCACAGGTGCCTTCACACAACAATATTATCGGGGTTTAAATAGTCTTTGACTCTTCTTTGTCGAGCAAAAGCTAAGAAGCGCACTAGCAGTAGGCTACGTATTTGCAGCTGAAGTACATTGGAATAGCACTAAAGTAGAATTGTGACTGCTCCGTGGCCAGGTTTCCACAATGCATGCCTCATGTACTGGCGGCGACAGCTGCTGCAGCCTATCAGATTGCTCAACGTCACACTTCAGGGGCATTCCAGACCTTTATACCACCTTGGTTAGCAAAATTTAACCGACTATAAGCTTTCACTGAGACAAGTGGCTGATTAGCTCCATCTCCAATTGAACGCTAGACAAAATTGAACGCTAGGCAATTTGCCAGTCGCTCGGGCGGCTGTCGCAGCTAGTTGGGCGGAGTCCAACCAACTGCGTGGGGTTGGCACGCAGTTGGGCACCTCTCATGCCTCGAGGTACGACATAGGTTGACCTTTTTGCTAATGGCATGTATTGCAGCATGACAGGATGTAACACCTACATTAACCTAGAGGAGGTGTGGCCTCGGTCATAATTTATCATCAAGTTTCACGGAGTGATGGAAGCCAAAACTTGCTCTCCTAGCTAGCTAAAAGACTACAAACGATCATAGTACTCCACAGTAGTTATGACGAAATGAGCTTACGGTTTGTTGTGCTTTCTATGGCTCCTGTGTACACTTATAGTATACACTAAACACAAAGAACAGTAAAATAGCACTGACGGTGCATAAAATACCTGCTGAGTCAACACAAATATCATGTGGGCGTGACATCCTGTCATGCTGCAGGAATGCAATACGGGAGTAAAAGGTCGTCGTACCTTCAGACCCGCGTGTCAAAAGAGACACACATTCCTTAGGTCAAAGTTCGGAATATGTGTGTTAAAGAGACACGTGGCCTCCTCTGCTTGTACCTCCTCTGCTTGTGTACTTCCTCTGCTTTTTTCATGGGAGAGGTTATGATTTTAACAGTTCACTGTGACCAGGGGCGGAGCTTTTGACCTCTAATGCATTGGACAATACAAGTGGCGAGTGTTAGCAAGGGATTGAAAACTCTGACGTCAAAGAAGGTACGTTCATAACGGAAAGCAATGTCTAGTCTTGCCGGCATATAGTTAGGGGTTGCAGATCTGTCTATACGAACATCAGAACATCAGAGCATATTTCTGTTAAGAGATTTGCCATCAGATCTCGAATCTCGTTGTGGCGAATGGAGCCGCAGTGCTCTATCGAGAATCTTGCTCCGCAGCCACATGTAGCGGGACGGCATCTTGAAAGGCCCTCTTGTGTAAGGTAGTGAGCCAAGAAGAGGCGCCTTTCTCCTGGAGAGCAAGCTCCATTGCTCGCTTGAGAGTGTGAGGAAGGTCTTCTTTCAGGTTTTGTGCGGCTTCTGTAGCTTGCTCACGTCGTTGTTTGCGTACTCTCCTTTTTCTTTGTCTCTTTGTTCCTCCCGTATTTTATTGAACTGTGACAAAAAAGGGAGACGCTGCTACAGAGGAGGTACGACAGGCGCGGTGCAGCCTTTGATGAGCAATAATTATTTTTTGCTGAGAGTAATCAGAGGCTAGCTGCACCGCGCCTGTCGGTACCATCTCCTCTGGGTCATCATCATGACACCTTCAGTCATGTGATAATTATAAACCTTTATTTGAGGTCAAAGGTGAGAATGTAAAAGCTTATCAGTGCAAGTAAGAGCTAGAGAACGCTAAAGGGAATCAGATTAATGGTTCCTCTGCTCATGATTAAGATCATAATCCAAAAATTGTCAAATACTAGTCTAGCTAGATCCATCTTGGAATCTTTTCAGCAGTGTAGGGAAGGCGGTGCGAATGCTACTTGCAATGTCTCTGTACAGCGCCAATTTAATTAGATTCTTATGAGCGCACGTGATAAAACCTGACGGTGGCAGACCACCGCAGTTGCGGGGACCGGTCACTACAGAGGGGAGACCCTACCTCGGAGTACCCCTTGGCACAGATGACTACATCGAAACCTTCCAAGGTTGTACTCCTTCCAAGGTCGTACTACACGAACCCAACCACATGCCGCCTATGCTGCTTTCACTCACGGAATGGCGAGCAAATGGGTATACCTATCCCGCATCTTACAGGGCATTTCTTCCAGCCTTTTACCCATCGAAGGAACCAAGCTCATCTCCTCATCTCCTCACCGAATGACGAATCTCCTAGCTCTACCTGCTAACATATAAGCCGCGTGGAGACATCATAGACGACTAAAGACTAAAGATCTAGATCTAGATCTAAATTTAGGTCAGTTTTTTTTCCAGAGTTCGAACAGACTAGTATATATAATTATTACAGCATAGACCCATTGATTAATAATGATGTCATTGGAATGGCAGCCATTTTGAGGTACCAGCAGCAGACTTTTACGTACAATGAACAGGATTTGGCTAGTCCAAAAAGATACCCTTTGTAGAAGGTTATTTATCTTCAAAACAAGACCAAGGTGGCAAGAAGAAGTACCTGAACATCATTATTGGGCTAGATCCGGCTGAAAACAAGGAGTGAAAAGATGGCTCTGTACTAGTGGAAATGTGCACATTGCAATGACATAGAGTTATTTTCAAGTTTATGTGTGTTAAGTTTATGTGTGTTAGCTATATTTAGCTATATGCATGTGTGTGCATGAATTACAGGAACATGCAGAAAATACACAAGCCATTCAGGCTGCTCAGCTCTAATTCTTTGACTTGGGATGACACTTGGGAGTCAGTAGAAGTTCTTGTCTTATCCCTACTACTAGGATTTCCACTATTTTTACCTGTAAACTGCACAAATCTGTTTGATGTGGTACCCCTTGAATTATCAAAGCGTGATGTCATAACCACACCCACTGCAATGGGCTGCGCTCCAAGTACTGTGCTCCAAGTACTGTGTGGGAGGACAGTTACAGTTATTGAGGTTTTCTCTCGCCCACGCTCGTTAAAATTTGTCTACGTCAGTAGGGATCACGCGACTTAGCAAGGCAGGCTCTTTGTCGCTTCCTTCTTTCTTTCTTTGTTCCTCCAATTTTCTCTTCTGTGACAAAGAACAGAGGCTCAGACCAGTCCTCGAGGCGTAGCCGCACGAGGGATACGGTAAAGCTGACTGTGTGTGTGTGTGTGTGTGTCTGTTCCAACTGGTAGCGTCTATAGGCTTCTAGCCACGTTCTCTTGGTATGGCTAGTTTGACCCAGGCCAATCTTTCGTAGCATTTTCTGTTCGCACAAACTTCAGTTAGTCTTGCACTAAAGCGCTAGCTTTTTGTTAGCTACAAGAGCTGTAAAACTAGCTATACTGTAGCAGCCATTGACCTTGCAGACACACCCCACTAAAGCGCTAGCTTTTTGTTAGCTACAAAAGAGCTAGCTATACTGTAGCAGCCATTGACCTTGCAGACACACCCCTTATTTCTGTGTACATAATGCGCATGCGCACTCTCCCCCACGTGTCAAAGAATATTACTATTTTCAGGTCAGTTGTCCGGAGGACTCTTCTGCGCATGTGCAAGACAGTTAGCTAGCTAGTCAACTGTGACAGTGTCATGGCTCATGGAGACAGTTCCTTCTTAGTGCTTCTGGACCAATAATCAATGTGAGTGCCTCCAACCCCTCCAACCACACTGTTATGCCAAAAAATTTGATAAACTTCGACTGTCCTGCCTGGTCATGCTGGTAGTCTGATTACTCCTATGTCTGCTTACAAGTTTAGCAGGTATACTTAATTCTATGTATCTTGAATTAAATATAGGCAGCACTAAGACTATTATGAATGCAATCGATTACTATCATTTATAAGGACATCTAGATCTAGTCTACTGCGCATGCTCAACCGTCCAAACACATGCCTCTGGACAACTCCTTCACCGGAGATCGAGGCTAGACACAGCATAGAGTATACCGTATAGCGCGAAAATTAAAGCCCCCCTCGAAAATTTTGCGCTAGTTGTTCGCCTAACCGTTAGCCTGGGATCGAGGCTACTCTTTTTTGATGAACAATAATCGTAAATTGTAAATTGTGAAAACATACATGTATTTGATTGGGTGGTTCTTTGAGGATCGACTTCCCCTAATACCCTAATACAGGAGAGTCAGCTAGCCCGCATTTCTTTTTTTTGAGCTAGCTTATCTTTTGTAAAAAGTCTGTGCTTCTCTACCCATGCCTCTGGAGGTTGACATCACCAGCGGGGTCCATGTTCGATTTCTAGAATTCTTTGGCCATAAGTTCGTTTTACGTCGAAAAAAGTGTCCGTCCAGAAGCTTCTTGCACCGTCATTTATGTTTGTTGAGGCTAAGCGGAAGGATTCACCTGTGAGTGTTGAAGGTGAGGTTCTGTGGCCACGTTTGGGCATACTTCAGTGAGCAATTGTGCCGTCATGTCTCTGATTTGCGTAAGGTGGGGTATCCTTCCATGGGGCAGGTCATTGCATGGTCAATTTGGAATGCCTTACCACAGTTGCACAGCCATGGTGTATTTGGTAGTACCCATCCATATCTTAGGCACACTGCATCTCTAAATTCCCCTGCTAGGTAGGACGGATAGCGACCCTCGTTCTTTGGCAAGGCGTTTTAGCTGTGGTGGTACCCTCAACGGTGCAGCTAGCAAGTGAAACCATAGATAGTGTAGAAAGAGGGATTGGAAACAGGATCACATGGGCTTATCTAGTGTGTGTAATAAACGCAAAGGCCAGTGGACAATCCAGGCTTCGATTAACGCAGCGCTAAATTACGCACGTTCAGAGACAAGGTTTTCTCCTATTCTTGGACAAGGTAACACTTTCATTAGTATTTATTAGAGCCTCTCTTACCATGTAGGTGCTTAGTGAAATTAGTGGCATATTCAACTGGGAATGACTTTCTGTACCTATATCTTCGTTGTTATACAAGCAATATTTACCATTAATTTTGTTGAATAGATAATTAGGTGAGGAATGGAATGGTGTTGAATTGGCACTGCATGCTAAGTACTAAGGAAAGTTCACAACATGTGGGCAAAATATACCGGACCGTACCTTACCTTATAATTTGTCTTGGGTATTTCTAAATATAGGTTATAGGCTGAGTCCAGGGTCTCTATGGGGTTTGAGAACCGAAGGCCTGAGGCTGTAGCATCCCGAGCGTAGCGAGGGTGCTACTAAGGGCCTAAGGGTCTCAAAACTCCATAGTGACCGTTGGACGAGGCTGATTTAGAATAGTGCTAAGCAAGCTAAGCTATTAGTAACACAAAGAAGACTCTGTTTCTACAAACCTCAAGCAACATTAAAAGCTTTGCTCTGGCTAGTCTACATAAAAAAAACTCACATTGAAGGCAGTTTCCGTCTCTTGCATAGCAAAAACTGTTAATAGAAAGTTACTTAGTAGTTAGCTCTGCACTAGAGCACTAACTATTGGTAGCTGCAAGAGTGAGATAAAAGCTACAAAGCGGCACTGCAGAACACAAAGACTTTTAAAAATTAGTTTTTAATGATGCACTGCATCATCGATACTATGACTTCGGTGTAACTTGTGCTTGTGCATGTATAAAATAGATGTTGCTAAGCATTCCATGTATGTTTGTATGTATCATGAATTAAATGCATGTAGTGAACATATAATGGACCACCATAGAAGACCTCTCTATGAGAAATAAAGGACCTCCAAGTAACCAATCAGATTGCACCATTTGTGACAAGCATTTTCTAAATGCTTTTATATTGTAGTGAGTACTGTATATTGTGGAATGGGCACCCTTATTTGACTGAAGTAGCTGTGATGTTTAGTCTACATGTATATTAGACGTACGTACATGTATATACTGGTCATACGTTATTATGTTACTACCGTCTTGTTTACTTACCCATGGGTGATATATACTATAGGGTTGGAGAATGAATACCTGGACAACTGGGACACTGGGAAAAATCGCTTAAGTGCACTGGCTGCAACAAGATGCTGTAGTGATGCCACAAGGACTGAAGTTCACAGTATAATATACAATGTGTATTGTAAACCTAAAACTCCTTTGCAGTCAAATAATTCATTGACAGGACCGCAAGTGCCTTTCTGAGTGAGCGAATCGGCTAGAACCCTCTCGAAGTGTTTAACTACATTTCTATTTGATGCACATTGATGCACATAATTATTTTTTTACGTGTGATCAAACAACAATAATTATAATTGTGAATCGAATCAACTATATACACTAAGAGTATAAGTACAATACGCTAAAGTGATAGCTATTAAATTGTATTTCCCTCGTAAATCATCCTACAACTTTGTTGCAAGTCAGTGCAGTTACATGATGCTGGCACTGCTAAATATCTTGAATCCTTCGTCGTGGCTTCTCTCGATCTGTGTTTCTCTGTATTTAAAAGGTAAAATGGACAAGCAAGCTACCATACTTCTAAATAAGGCAAGGGCGACAGAAAAATTAGAAGGGCGCCTTATAAATAGAACAATCTTGGCAGGTCTCATCATCCTCAAGCTTTCTGAAAAAAGATGTGTACAACGCGCCACCAAAAAATAATCTCTCTAGCCACGTGGAGCTCTATGGAGATTACTGTTTAGTCTGGGTGGCTAATGTAGACTGGTATTTTGGACTTATACCTTCGATGCTCATCACTGCCCCCAAGTCTCATGTGCTGTCTGTCTGCTCTGTAATCTGTGCTGCCATCCCAAGGTGATGTTTCCGGTGCAGTGAATTAACTTCGCTGGACTGGCCAACAATCGCGGTCCGTCTCTTTCTACACTGTGAAACTGAGCTAGACCACGCGCGCGCGTACGCCTACAAATTCAGGCGCAATTTTTGTGTTCTAAAGATGCGCCACTCAGAAGTGGAATTAATTTTTTCTGGCGCTGTAATTACATCAATTACGGTAGTCTTACAGCTGACAATAAGTGCAGAAAATAAGTGCAGAAATGTCCTACCTACTACACTGGAAGGTTTAGAGCACACAAGTAGCTATCCAGAATTTTTACACAATTTTTACACACAAAACTTATCGTGGGCGTGTCTGCGTTTTAGCTGATTCAGGGGCCCGGTAACATAACAGAGGAGGTCGGACATCACTCTTAATTTTATGTTTTAATGACATTCCAGGCCAATTGCTTTTCGTTTTAATTTGCTTTTCGTTTTTGCTGACTCAGCAGTAGCGTTATGATAGTCTCTATAGTCTCTATTTTAGCCAAGGTTGGGCGGCCTAATCACGAGTCTGTGTTATAGAGGGCGACTGATTCATGAGACAATATTTCTGCACGGTTTCTGTCGCTAGTTGGTACTGGACCTAACCCATACTAGCTAGATCCAGTCATGTTCTACTGCTGAGTGAAAAGCAATTTGGCAGGTCATAATTAGTGAAAGTTCAAGTGACCTGGTAAGCTACAATATACATATACAGCAGATATAACAATATGCATGTACACAAGTCTATCACTTATGATAGATAGCACTGCCGAATTTTCTTGAGACCACAAAACAATGATACCAAACAAGCATGTAATTAAACTCTTATAGAAACTCTACTAAATTACACTCTAATACTTTTTGAGCGAAAGCATAACATGGCGAGAGGCATTAGCAAGCGCACGCTTGCAACACCCGTTGCTCTTGAGTTGCTATATAGCACTGCATTATAATTATCTTATAATACCAACTAGCCTCGATCCCAGGCCGATTCGTCTCCAATTGAACGCTATAACGCTATAGGTCGCCTCCGGCCTGGGATCAAGGCTAGGCACCAACCAAAAGTTTGCACTTCAGTGCTCTAGTTACCCGAGGCGCGCGTGGGCGGCCACGGGTATAGTAGTCGTTTGGTTTGGTTTGTCTGTCTGTTTGCAGCATGGATAGTATTAGTTTTAACAATAGTAGCTTTGTTGTCGAACGATGGCAGCTAGCTAGCCTCGATCCCAGCCCCTCTCACTAGAGGGCCTGGTAAACACTGTTTGCGCGTGGGTGGATTCAATAGTAAATTTGTTAGTAAAACTCTTTGTAATTTATCAATTAACCTTTTGTACTATGGTGGTTGATTAAACTATTAAAGAGAAATCGCCCATCACAACTCTAGCACTCTAGCCTCGAGACCAGCCGTTCGTTATCTGAAAGAACGCCTGGTCAAGTTCTAATGTGCCAGCTGAGTCAGCGTTTTATAGCATCATAATAATACACCTTGTGCGGGCAATTACCGGTCCAAGAAATTCCTGGACCGCTGGACGAGTGCTACATTTGGAACTTGACCAGGCGTTCTTTCAGATAACGAACGGCTGGTCTCGAGACTCGAGGCTCATACAATGCAAGGAGCACTGATCTTACTGAGATGGAAGCAAGTAGACTTGCCAGAGCCGGTAGGTACAGGTACTGACAGAAAAACGCCCACCACTCTACCACAGTACAAATGAAGACTTTTCAACAAGAGCAGAACAGAAGTAGAACCCATATATCACAACAAAACTAGTCACTAGTCTAGGTCATAAATGTTGTAAGTAGCTGTGTTATTTTATTAAAACTGCTGTGTTTGTGCAATGACATCATTGTAAAATATACAATATACTGACTAATTTACTAAGATATCTCGATCCCCAAGAATCTTGGGGCATGCGCAGACAATGTATACCAAGTGGGAGTCCAGCGCAAGCTGGCTTCTAACCTTCAGAACTGCCGCAATGCAGGTCTGACGTGTGTCCCTCTTGTCGCTGAAACTCTTGGAGGTCTGGCCGAGGATTTCATCTCGACGATTCAAGTCATCGGCAGATCGATTCGTCTCCGATCAGGTGCCGACCGAGATACGGACACAACTAAACACCTCTTCGGCAGAGTCAGCTTGGCTTTGTGGCGGGGCTATGCTGATTTACAGAGCTCTGCCCCCTGGTGTAACTTAGTCATTTTTATATCTTAATTTATTTTAATTTAAAAAAAATTTATTTTAATTTATTCTGCCCCCACTTTGGCCTCACTCACTTTGTCACTCACTTTGCTCTGCCCCCTGGTGTAACTTAGTCATTTTTATATCTTAATTTATTTTAATTTAAAAAAAATTTATTTTAATTTATTCTGCCCCCACTTTTTGGCCTCACTCACTTTGTCACTCACTTTGTCATCACATGTTCAAAAAAAAAAAAAAAAAGAATGTCTCAATTGAGAGGCCTGGAATCGAAGCTAGCAGTTAGCTAGCTAATTACACGCGGCCTTTATTCGAGTTACTCTCCGTATTTACAGCTGACGTGATCCCGTACCAAAAACAGTGGAAAAGGGTCACTACAATAGAAAGCTGGAATTGTGACTTGTTTTATTGCTCTGTTAGCTGACTCCAGGATCCCAGGAGTCATATCATACTTCTCTGAGACTCCAGGCATCTTTGCTGTGATCCTGGACCTAGTCCACTGTGCATGCCTCATGTACCACTAACTCTGTTCTCACAGCATGCCTCTGTCTGGTTTAGTCCTGAGACAGATCAGCACTGCATTATATCACTCTTCTGGTTTCTTTATAATCATGTCACCAGCCGAGGGTTTGCACTTCAGTGCTCTAGTTATAATCCTTTGTAGTGTTAGCCATTTTTGTTTCCAATCCCCTTCCTTTTCGGATACAAATAATATTATTTTGACAGACATTAATTAAATAATATTATTGTCAGTCAAATTAATGGGTTCCTATATATAGATTGCCTGTATACTGTTAGCCTCGAGACCAGCCGTTCGTTATCTGAAAGAAGTTCTTTCATACACTACCGTATACCTCGCTTGCGATTGCACACCATGGGGATCTTGGACAAAAATTAATAATGCCATACAAACAAACTAAGGTCAACCGACTGCAACAATAAAGGGGTCTACATTAATAATTATTGTTCCCTACTTAGCAAGCAAGTTTAAGTCTATCTCGAAGAACACATAAGGATGGTAGTCTTGCTGCCCAAAAGAGAGTCCTTGCATGTCAAGCATCTAAAAAATGTTATAATTATTAAGAACATGCACACCTTTCTGATTAATACCTCAGCCTCTGACGCGATGTAATTTGAGTCAAGATGACCATATAGACCGTTAAGAATTTCTGTCAATTTCTTTTGCGATTTTCTATGTGGCTTCATTATCACTGCTTGAAAATTCACAGGCAAGCTGTACCTATACATGGGAACGAATCAATAATACCAAAAAAACATATAAACACAGAAAATGTACCTCAAAACAGATTCAGTAAATACACGCAGTGCTTTGAGATGAACCCAAGCTGAAAACACCTGGTTGAAATTAACTTTCAGCCAGTTCATCAGTGGTCCCTGCATTTACAATAACACAACATTTAATTTGATGCATGCACGAGGCACTTATAATTATTACACCAGGGAGCGCGACTTTATTCCATAATAATGTATATACCCGTATAGCGCAAAATTTTCAAGGGGCTTAATTTTCGCGGATTTCGTGGGGTTAGCAATCTTACACGAAAATTAAGTCCACGAAAATTGTTCAGAATTATCTGCTATAACGATTTAAAGGCGTGGCTTCCGGTAAGCAGTCATTCCGCGAACATTGTGCAACGAAATGCTTTTGGAGGCCAATCCATGAAATATAAGTACCTCAAAAATTTCGTGCTATACGGTATTAACATTGTAGGTCCAGTCAGGCACACACACATGCATCAAGCGTTGCATTACAACTCACAAACTGCTTCTTCAGTTGAAGCTCAAGCTTCCCCTTTTCATCTCGCTCCTTTTGCACGGTCTTAGCATCGAAGTCAAACTCACGAACGATAAATCTGTTAAAGATTGACAAGTGAATAGTGTCGTTTTCACACACCAAAACTCAACTTTTTCTCTCGAGCATGATGCTTGTATTCATCGGCTACTTTTCTAAACACAGTGACAGTGTATAGCCCATATTCAGAATCGTCCGCTACCTTTTTGGTTGACCTAGGTACTACCATCTGTGTAATTTTCTCATAAGAGTTTTCCCATTCCTTATAGAGAGACCTGGAGACGATGTGACAAATAAACTGCAGTACATTCACTCCAGCGTATCAAAAGTACGCCGGGTTTCTATGACTCCACAGCAGAGAAGGCATGTACAGAATTATGGAACATCTATCAACTCCGAAGTGCATGTGTACGTCATAGAGAAAAAAATAAAGATGCTACATGTACAGTCAGGGATATATTGGCTCAGTGGTGACATAAGGGCAAGGCACTACTGGTACACATCACTCCAACTAGTGGGCAACTACTAGCTGGCTGTGGAATGCACCAGTCGCATGAAATACATTTTTTGCTTACCAACAAGTAACTTCAACGGTGCTATAGTATTACAAAAGGGACCGTTTCAGGATATTGGGTAACTTCAGCCATATACTGTGCTGAACTGTGCCATATGGCATCAATAAAAAGCTGTTTGCATTTGCAAAACGCATCGTTCCTGTTTAAACGCACAATGAACGCATTGTATTATGCAAAAACATTTTCATGGATGCAGGAAAATTACTGAGTAAGCAGATTTGAGAACGACTGGGGAAACGGTGCATTTTTCCTCAGTCGTTCTCGATCTTGCAACAGCCCCAAGACTAAGTTGCCTTCCTCTGTGACCTGGAATTACCGTTTTTGAAGACCATCATCTTTTCTCCAGTGCTGTATCAGTATGTCTGACTGTCTGCATACACTGTAATAGCTAGCTAGCTGCTCATTGTATGACGGTAAGAGTAGATAAGGTGTTTAACTCCTATAGTAAACGTGAAACCGCTAAATTGCGTCATCACTGTCGTCACTATTCAACTAATTAGGCCTGTTGAGTAAACTGTGGTCTGTGGTTCGTAGCACTGCCTGTAGAACTGCGCTAGCCTCCTTCACAAGGCCTCAAAAAGGAGGCCTGCTACTACTGACTGCAATTATTGGATAATTTGCCCGTAATGTTTCCCATTAAACTGAAATTTTTCCAGAAAAATATCCTGAATAATATAATATACAAAGAATTACAAATGTTCAAGTGCCTCTACCGCATCAGCACCAGCAGTGCTTTCATTATTATGCCTCGGTGCACATGCGCAAGCGAGATATACGGTAGTGTGTTTGTGTGTGTATCTGTGTGTCAGTCTGTCTGTGCGTCTGTGTAGAGTGCTACAGCTGCTCAAGGATCAATGAAGTGTAACTATAGGCTTCTAGTCATGATTTTAATTCGTGGATTTGCAAAATAATGCTTCGTTCTCGAGTTATGCCTAGTTTAGCTTACTTGGAATGCCATTGCAGCCTTTTCAGAAGAGTACGTAAACAACTTGTCCATAGAGTGTTGCTACTCTACTTAGTAGTTATCTCTGCACTAGAACGCTGGCTATTGGTAGCTGTAAGAGTGAGAATAGAGCTGCCAGGCTCTGCTGATGCAGCCATTAATTTTAGACCAACTCACTTTCTTTAAACTGTACAGAGGGTTTTTTATCTCAAAAGTTCCAGTTAGTAGATCCCTGCTACATGTACCTGCCTCTGAACAAGGCCGGCTTTCAATACATGTAGATGCCCTCGGGACATCGTAGCAGAGCGGTCTGGGGTTATCGTACAAGAAGCTCAATGTACTCTTGGGCGTATCTGACACCACTTGGAACTTTTAGCATGATCGCTTTAACAACCAGCATGGTCAATCATTACCCACTATTAATTTGAGTTTCCCTGGATTCTGGCCTGAAATAATGCAAGAATTATGTTCATCTGATATAACGTGTATATAGTAAATTTATGTTATGTAGCTTTGGCCTCCACCGAGGCATCATAAATATAAGATTTCATTGATCCATTATATTTAGTCTACTGTAGTGCAATAACTGATTTGTTGCGTCGGAGAAATATGCCATTAATAAAGATTTCATTGATCTATTTATTAATGACATCATTGCATATTTCTCCTACGCAACAAATCAGTTATTGCACTACAGTAGACTTTTGCTCTGAGTTATGCATGGCCACCACGATATACCTATACCGCCCATTTGGTTTGGCACGGATTGCTAGCTAGATGTTTACTGCACAAAACTCACCCTGAACTGCGGCCACTCGCTATTTCGTATACTGGCCAGTACTGGCTGCCCCAACCTAGGTTTTCGTGATTATGACGGATATCACGTTTGGGGTGTGGTTTGGCAGATTACACTTAAATAGAGAGCAAAACGATTCATTATCCTCAAGACAGAACCGCAAAATTAGATTCGAGGTAAGGTCGTTTTTAGCCGCGGCTATTTTTTGAAATACAGCCACCTCCCTATTCCAGCCAAGTGACAGAGTCTGCTGTTACTATCACTCGTGCAATATGCCAGATATTGTGCTCAGTACTTCTGAAATGGCTGCAATGGCATTCCAAGTAGGCATAACTCGAGAACAAAGCATTATTTTGCAAATCCACGAAGCTTAATTTTAATACAGTGTTTCTCATCCCTCTTCTCGAATCTACGCTAATACGAAGTGATACTGCATATGTACATGTAGCTTCATTGCCTACACTGAGGCATCAGCACCCGCAGTGTAATCATTAACACGGCTGTCATTTTCTGACTCACGAATTTAACGTACACATCAGCATATTAATGTCCAGTCCTATCTACTTTTCACAGGACTGCATGGACATACACATTTTTCGGTTTCGTTTCAATAACAGTAAGAAGCATATAGAAGTTCAAGAAGACGTGAATGACATTGTAACGGATTAGAGTTATGCTCTCGCCGGATTCCTTGTTATATTTCCCCCTAGCAACTTTTTACATTGCAAATGTTTTCTAGTCGATATACTCAACTATCTATGTAGACACTCTCAAATAACCTGCTGTTTTACTGATTGAAGAGGGGCACTAACTACTGCTGCTACATCTGGCTGTGCACTACAAATTGTATTTCACCCACTAGTCAAATTGTATTTCACTCACTAGTCACTGCTACTCCAGATTATTTTAACGTACTAGTTACCATGGGTTGGAGGACATAGAAAAGAAATCATGACCGGAAGGGCGATTGTCAATGCTCTAATCCCCTCCGGTCTTCTTATAATTGAACTCACTTGGGGACAACAACAATAAGAGTCTGCAGGTACTCTGAATCCAAAACAAAATCTTCTTTCTTTACAAGATCAACTAGAGATCGAGTCATCAAGTTCCCTCTAAAGAAAACCACAACTAATTAGTGATACCAGCTATAATTATGAGCTTACGTATTTTTTCTTTCAATTATTTGAAGATTCTGACGTAGTGCATTGTAACTCTGTGACTTGGTCTTCAGGTCTGTGTCCACTTGTGAGACCAGCTATGCAGATGAATAAATGTAATTACTGATGCCTTGACATAACGTACATGTACGTACACTCAAAAAGTTATGTCAAATTAATCGGTACGAGAATAGAGATAATAGCTGGCTGGGCATATTTTATGTCCAATATATGGTAGAGGTCGTTTATAATTATTGCTAATCGCATGTTGTCCTATTATACTGTGATCATGCCTCGGTGCGCATGCGCAAGCGAGGTATACGGTAGTGTGTGCGTGTGTATGTGTGTGTGTCTGTGTGTGTATGTGTGTGTGCGTGTGTAGACTGCTACAGCTGCTCAAGGATGAATCAAGTGCAAGTAAGAGTTTCTATAGGCTTCTAGTCATGTTTACTTGGATTTTAATTCGTGGATTTGCAAAATAATGCTTCGTTCTCGAGTTATGCCTAGTTTTGCTTACTTGGAATGCCATTGCAGCCTTTTCAGAAGAGCACGTAGCCAAACTTGTTTACCGAGTGTTGCTACTCTACTTAGTAGTTAGCTCTGCACTAGAACGCTAGCTATTGGTAGCTAGCTGCAAGAGTGAGAAGAGAGCTGCAAGGCTCTGCTAATGCAGCCATTAATTTTAGAATTATCATGTGTATAAGTAGCTTTATGTTATGTAGCTTTGCCATTGGCATCTCCACCGAGGCATCAGCACCTGCGGTGCTTTCATTCGTACAGTGATTAATCGTGTATCAATAATTGCACGTCGTCAAGGCAGTAATTGCACCATAGATTGAGTAGAGAGGGATTGGAAACGAGATACCCTCGAAGTACCATCCGTGTTTCCCCGCGGTTTTAATCGAGGCTTACTTCCAACGTGGGGTCTAAACATGAATAATTCATGAGAATTGTTTTTGCTGTCTGTAAAAAGTCCACGAGCAGTTCTGCTGCTAAACATCAACTTCATCAAATACTTGTGGCTATTTGGGACACAGCATACTACTTAGTGACACAACCTTAGCTATATCATAGTAGCTAAACTAACACAAGCAAGAAAAATAGCTCTGTGTTAGCTACTTCACGACAATCAAGATTGTATTTTTTTCGTTTCCAAATGATACTCACTATCAGGGGGCATTTGTTTAAGTGTTAGAGGGGTCTTTGAGACGCATGCATAGACTATGATTAGACTCAATAAGTTTCCCGGTAAACTTACCCGGGGTAGAAAGCGAAACACGGATTGTTTCTGAGCTCTACATAGACTTCATTGTAAAACATCACGTGAACCACTTCCGTTGCCAATCCCCTTCTACTCTATCTATGATTGCACGTCGTCATTAATGACGTGCAATTACTGCCTTGACGACCGCACTTTCGAATAACGGCCGCGGCTAATATTTTTACTGAAACTGCAGCTAAAAATGTCCTTAAAACTGCATCACAAACGATTAACAATCAATAGTATGGCTACTCGTGCAATAAGGGATTAATATAGCACTCATAACAAGGTTAACAGCAATTAGTATCCTTGCCATTGCTTGTTACTCATGCTATTAATCCCATATTGCACTCTTAGCCATACTATTAATTATACTAATCATACTACCAGAGTAGAACCCTCACTACGTTTGAGATACTACAACCAGTCTGCCCTCCTTCCCTCAGATGCTGGACCTCTGGTCACTATAAAGAAGAGCGTCACAGCACTGCGTTTACAGCATGGATAGCCTCCACACAACAAGTTATTAGTGTTAACAATAGCAGATTTCGATGTTAAAGGTCCGTTGTCATAATTATAAAAGCGAGCAAAAGCTAAGAAGCTTGAACTTGCACGTTGGCAGCTAGCTAACTACACGCGGCCTTTACTCTATGTATTAGCCTCGATTCCAGGCCGCTCTCAATTGATAAAGACGGCCTGGTATACACTGTCTGCGCATGCGTCAATTGCCCCAAGATTCTTGGGGATCGAGATATCTTAGTAAATTAGTCAGTATTATTGTATATTTTACAATGATGTCATTGCACAAATCACAGCAGTTTTAATAAAATAACACAGCTACTTACATCATTTATGACCACCTAGACTAGTGACTACTTTTGTTGTGATGGCTTCTACTTCTGTTCTGCTCTTGCTCAAGCTCTCTCCAGTGTAGAAAAGTCAGGTTTTGTCTTCTTTTGTACTGTGGTAGAGTGGTGGGCGTTTTTCTGTCAGTACCTACCGACTCTGGAAAGTCCAGACGCTTGTTTGATGCCATCTCAGTAAGATCAGTGCTCCTTGTATGAGCCTAGAGTTGTGATGGCGATTTCTCTCTCTTCACACTAATACCACGTGGGTGACCATAGTACAAAAGGTTAATTGACAAAGAGTTTTACTAACAAATTTACTATTGAATCCACCCACGCGCAAACGGTGGTTACCAGGCTCTCTAGTGAGAGGGGCTGGGATCGAGGCTATCTATGTATTTACAGCTGAAGTGATCCCGTACCAAGAACAATAGAAAAGGGTCATAGAAAGCTAAAAAATTGTGACTGGTTTGTTGTCTCTGTTAGTAGCTGACTCTGGGATCCTACTCCAGGAACCATACATATACTTCTCTGAGACTCCAGGCTTCTTAGCTGTAATCCTAGTACAGTGCATACTATTATACCTATACCACTAAAACCCTGTTCTTAAATGTTCAGCTTGCCTCCAGTCTGGTATAGTTTTATTGCTCCTGAGTTGCTGTGCTACACAGTTAAGTTATACTAGGAGACTGGTCATACATCATAACATCACTATACATGCACTGCATTATATACCACTCTTCTAGTTTCTTTATAATCATGTCACCAGCCGAGGGTTTGCACTTTGGTGCTCTAGTGTTTTTGCGAGCATCAAACATTTGCAAATTTTGGAGTTTTCTTTCAATTTTCTGCTCATTTGCAAAGGTTTTTCACCCGCAAAATATTCTAGTAATACGGTATGTAGCTTTGGCACCTCTACCAAGGCATCAGCACCTGCGGTGCTTTCATTATCATTCTATTCCTAAGGGCTAAGTGTTTTACCATGCGTATGAGTTCTTCTCCAATTTAATTCACCTGACTGGATTTCTTCAATCTGATTGGTCAACAATTATCTTCCCTAAAGCCTCTTAGAGATTATACTAAGGACATTGCATGGGTAATTTGGTGTCTGATAGCAGAACAAAATGCTAGGACAACTTGTCAGGACAATCAAGATGTGTTATTTATACCTCTGCACCTGGGTGTGCGAAATCAACCCTCACCTTACTAATGCCTTCGACTATGTTAGGCAGGGGCTGTCTCAATGGGAACTTGGCGGAGTCCCACTGGAAACGAGTCAGGAAGGTTTCCATCGGTACCTAGCACAATTGAAAAGCACCACTATAAAATAAATCCAAGTGAGCAACAAACAGCTTCATAAACTGACACTACAGTTCCTTCTGCTGTGGGTAACAATCGAAAGTGCCTGCGTTCTTTAATTATTAAATTATTAATTGCTTATCATTCTGTGTCTGTGTGGTAACCTACAATCTCCGCATTGAAACTACCTTAGCTGGGCCAACCAGAAGGTTCTCTTGTAGCTTTTCCTTGTCTTCAGGCTCTAGTATGTCACCCATATACTGGGCCATCTTCCTGACAACGCTGAGGAAATGAACAAAATGTCAATTGCGTACAAGACTTCATCAATGGTATGAATGAGGTGGTTAAAGTGGTGCATTGTAAATTCGTGTTTCAACCAACTTTTCAACGAATGGGTCAAGCTTTTGTAGCTTATCTCCCAGATCAACAAGTGTGTCCAGGGTGCCAACCTACATGAAGGTATAGAGAATGTCCTTCGAAAGTCAAACTGAGTTCCCTATAATTATATGCACCAATGAAATGGGGATAACTTGACACATACACATTATATAATTCACAGATCCCTATCGAAAAACATATGTATATATACGTACCGTAAGATCTCGATTTAAAGCGACACTTTTTAATAATTACAAAGCCAGAGGTCGCATCTTTTGAAGGTTGAAAAATTATATTGAAGTCCTGTTGTCGCATATTTAGAGGGTCGCATCTAATTGGAGGTAACTTTACAGAGTCTACTTGCCTCGATTTCAGGCCGCTTAAAAACACTGATTTCCAGTGGGCTACAATCGAGGCTAGGGAGTGGCTACATTTACCTCTATTTAGAACGCGACATTAAAAAATAATTGTCAACGCAGCTGTCGCTACTTTTAGAGGTCAGAAAATTGCTGAAGCTCCTGGGTGTCGCATATTTGGAGGGTCGCCTTAAATCGAGGTCTTACGGTACTCCACGGTAGTTTCACTTAAACACACAATATTATTTCTGGCCAAAATACCTAGAGCATAATAATTAGATCTATAAACTTTATAGATATTCCGTAGCTAGATTTAGAGCTCACCTTTAGATCAGGAATGTTGAATTTGTGATTGACTGACACACCACCGGTTTTTTCTTTGATGAGCCCCCACGTATTCTCTGGTTTTGGGTCACCAGGAGCAGAAACTAACCAGTATGCAGCCATTATATATTTAGCAGTCTGACACTGCACTGTTGCCTCTAGCTCTGTTGTAGCCCCACGTACGTAAGTAAATACTTACTTGCAAAGCACAGTACTTGTACATGCACTTACAATGTTTGGCCAGTCATATGACTAGTTGGGCGGAGCCCAACACCCCAATTCTGAAAAGGGGAGTGGTTTTACAGTGCCGTAAACCAGAGGCTGTAAACTACTTCTCAAAGAAATTGTGTTTTGTTTTTGCAATGTCTAAAGCTACTAGGAGGCAAAGTTATGTGTCAGTTGAAGATGAAAAGCAAAATTTGGTGGTGAGTTGTAGATAGGGTTCCAGTATAATCATTGATACTCTATAGCTATGGAGGCATATTAAAGTAGAAGGGCATGCAAGAGAAAGGGAGTATTGTATTTACCGTAATACCTAGATTTAAGGCGACCCTAAAAATAATTATGCGACACCCAGGAGCTTCAGCAATTTTCTGACCTCTAAAAATAGCGACAGCTGCGTTGACAATTATTTTTTAATGTCGCGTTCTGTAAATGTAGCCACTCCCTAGCCTCGATTGTAGCCCACTGGAAAATCTGTGTTTTAATTAAGTAGACTATATAAATTTACCTCCAATTAGATGCGACCTCTAAATATGCGACACCAGGTCTTCAATATAATGTTTTAACCTCCAAAAGAAGCGACCTCTGGCTTCGAAAAAGTGTCGCTTTAAATCGAGGTCTTACAGTACTCGTTTTGGCGATAAGTATTTAATACGAAGCCAGAGGTCGCTTCTTTTAGAGATCGATTGAAGCCCTGGTGTCGCATATTTAGAGGGTCGCATCTAATTGGAGGGTACGTGTAGCTCTACACTACTACAGAGTCTACTTGCCTCGATTTCAGGCCGCTTAATTTTCCAGTGGGCTACAGTCGAGGGGCAAGGGAGTGGCTACATTTACCTCTATTTAGGACGTGACATTAAAAAATAATTGCAAACGGAGCTGTCGCTACTTCTAGAGGTCAGAAAATTGCCTGAGCTCGAAGGTACTAGGTGTGGCATATTTAGAGGGTCACCTTAAATCGATGTCTTACGGTACTAGTCACACGTGAATGTCTGGAGCTAAGAGAGATTCTTCTGTCTATGCCTCTCATCAGCTTGCAGCATCACAAAACAAGCAGGCCAGTCGGGGCAAGGTACTTCAAATAGTTCTTTATAGTACTAGGAAGCTATACACAGACTTCTCTGAATAACAAGTAACGAGTAATTTAGTCTAAATTTGCCTGATTCAGTAATATTTGTGCTTGCGTGATGTTGTCCGCCCCCCATTGGAATTAAGGCTACATGTATGTCAATTTACATGTACATGTAGAATGTGGTCAATAAAACAATTGTCAACTTCGGCAATCACTACTTTTTAGAGGCCAGAAAATTGCCTAAGATCGAAGGTGTCGATAATTTGAGTACCGTATAACTGGAAAATTTATAAACACCAACCAAATTTTCCAGTTATACGTACATGTATAATTTTTTTATGCTGGCCAAGAAAAGTAATCAAATTCCTACAAAGCCACTTCCTCTCCTTGTTCATTGCTTGAAGCCTCTGTAGGAGGCGCTAACCCTACGTGAGCGTCAATGTTTTGGCTCCCCCCTAACTATAAATTATAGTCTGCTCTATTGGTGTAGGGTCGATCGATCTTGATAGCTTAATCTCAAGACATGCCTATTATTAGCCTGTTATTCAACCTTTGTTGATATCCAGCATTAAACAGCATAATGCTAAACTTCGCTATGCCCCCACCACGAGCACAACATGCACATCCCTTTGACGTCACATTGTAATGGCCACATGAACTTAACACTTATATAGTCTAGAATCCATCCTTGTCAAGGAGATGATTAAGGATATCCCCTAATTCGTATGAGAAAGTACCCATAAGGCTTACTGATGTCTAACTCTGTATTACTATACTGACGTGTACATGTACATTATTACAAAAGCCATATACCTACCCTGAATAGTCCAATGCTCAAATTGAAAAGAAAAGAGAGAAGAGAAAGAAACTGAAGAGCTACATGTAGCTACCAGCTTCAGATACAAAAGGCACTGCGAAATCACAGATCACAGCTAGCCAACACAAAGATGTACATGTATTACATAATGATGTATGTATGTGTATATGTACATATAACAGTCGCACTTATCCTGTACTCGTCCCACACCAGGGTACATGAAGGTACTCCTGCCCATGCCTATGTCCAAATGCACCATGCAGCACGCAAGCAGCACACATGCAAGCAGCAAATTAATGCCAGATATGTGCAAGATGCGAGTGATACATGTGCTGCATGCGTGCTGCATTTTTGTAAGGGTGTACATTTGTATAATTGTAGGTGCTCATTATGTCAGAAAAATCGCTATTATGCTCGAAATTATGCCAAGTTCTATCTCAATGAAAATAATATGTACATGTTAGTCTTGTGCAGCTACAGCTGGGCTAATAGTCATGTGAACATAATTATAGGAACATTTTGAGAAAGTACAAGGAAGGATTGATGATTTTCTGAAGCAAGGAAAGGTATAAGTACATACGTAATAGAGTGTGTGTGTTGTTTACAATGGATGTGATTTTAATGTAGAGCTTAGTTCTAGTACTGAAGAAACGTGTGACTGTGGACAAGGATCATGTGAAGAATGTTCAGAAAATGGTGCAATCAATCCATGATGATGGGCAAACAAAACACATGAAATTTCAGGGGTAAATACATGTATGATGTTATATAATCTGTTTTTCAGCTGCTTTTTACAGTTCCTTAGATTCTTCATGGAATGGAATAAAAGAGCAACTAACATCAGAAGCAATGCAAACTTCCCGTATTGCCTCTACTTTAGAGTTGCAGGCACTACAGCCCCTGCAAACCTTTCTGATCAACGATCTTGAGAAGAGGTTTAGAGTCACAGTCAGTGATAGTAGGAAACTTCTTAAGGACTACTTCACAGCAAAAGCAGCACTGCAGAAGAGTAGAGATAAGTACTTTAGGTATTCAGGGCAAAAACTACCGCGTACATGTTAACTTTTGCGAATGTGCCAAATCAGGCAAATTTGTGTGGCATGTTTAATTATGTTTGATGCGTGCAAAGCAGTGTAATATAATACTGTAGCTGTTGTGTATAATACATTATTATATACTTGTAATGCACTGGTGCTCATGTGTACAGTGTAGTTGGAGACTGGGAGGTTGTGATGTTAGAGCTGTACCATGAGCAAGGGGATTCTTGGAATCCTGCCCCAGGCAATAAACTTCACGATCGTGAAGCGCAGCTTAGTCGCAAAGTACAAGAGAGCAAAGAGGACTATGAAACAGCTGTGCAATACCTCAACCAATTACAGCAAGATGTTTTTACCAGTCAACTCCCTGGGGTAACTTATGTTCATAGGCAAACAGGCAGTAATGTTTAGCCATGCAACCATTGGGTTTGTTTTCAGTATAATAATTGTGTTATTTCTAAGTGCCTATATATACATGTACAGTATGCTTGTGTAGGTACTGGACATCCTTCGGACAACTGCTCAAAACATGGTGGCCGTAGTAAACAATGCACTTAAGTGTTTTACAGATATGCAATCACAGTTAATGCTTGGGAATGGATTGAAGGTGGGTATAAGTACATTGACCTTATTTGCTATAGACGTTTTTAATGAGCTATATCCGTGTCTCCGTGGTACTCACTAGCTATGACTGGAATTGTTATGTTCTCTGTAACTAGATGTATTAATCCTAACCCTGTGCCATATCACACATAGTTACAATTATCATTAACCGAGATGCGCCACAGTGCCACTAGTTATAATAGTCGCTCAATTAGGTAGACCATGCATGTGTAGTAAGTTTCTCGGTTGTATAATAGAGTGTATAGTGACTGAGGCATACATGTATCACTAATAGTAATACCCATGCAGGCACAGACCCACAGGTCAGTAACCCAGTTAGCAACCAGTGGGGAGGTTATTTCATTGGGTACACAACTCATTTACTAGTGTCCACACCAGAGCCTGAGTACGCAAATTCCTTTTAAAGAATGGATAGCTTCAACACAACAAGTTAGTTATTATAGTGCAAAGAAAACAAGCACGCAAAAGCTAACATGTAGCTAAATGCTGCTTTTATTTGAGGCACGACAGTACACATTTTTGATGGGCCTCGACTCCAGTCGTCTTAACTGACTCCACTGTGCTCCTAGTCCCAGTGTGTGTGCACTGGACCACTGCCGTTTTCAAAGCCTTATTTTCATTTTTACTTATAAGTAAATGGAAACTAAACTACATAAAATTAGTGTAGTTTAGTTTCATGCCGCTAGGTCTCCATGTTCATACATACTACTGCTGTACTTGTACAACACTAGTTGTGACAATAATACGACGGCATAACACCGCCGAGTGTTTAGCACTTCAGTGCTCTACTTATTATTCATATCTACATGTATTCAGGGTGCACAGAGTCATGATCAATTCAATGCTGCTGATTATTGTCAAACAGTGATCTTTTGTAATGTTGAGTATGGCTCCATTCCCTTGCCGACATGTCACGAGTTTCAGGAATACCTCTACAAGGTAGGCACCTCTACTAGGGCTTATGGTATGCAAATTACCTATTATTTGTGTTCAGGATGAGACGCTAATGATTCAAGCTCGGAAAGTTCAGTACATGTGCATGAGCAAGTTGAGCCCAAAAGAGTTAGCCAGCAGAGCACATCAGTTCTTAGCAGATGGGGACAAGAAAAAACAGCATTCCAACAACAAAGGGCTCTCTTCCACTCAAGAAGGTGTGTGAAGCAATTAAGAACGTGCAGTGTTTGTATCCAGGTTTCACACAGAGGGGGGGGGGGGGAGGATTCTCCTCCGGATTAGTAGCTTACTCAATTTTAATCTCATGCTCACCTGCAGGTTATAATTATGTACTCCGAAATTATGCTTTCCAGGTCTGTTGTATTAACAATTGAGAATGTATTTGGGTCTCCCAAAAAGCCACCCTCCCCCCCGTGTGCTTCCTAGGCATGTTTTGCTTCAGTCAATAAGTATTGAAAGATATGCATAGATTGATTTTGATTGATTGATGCATAGATTGATTCTACTTACATGTACTTTATTACATAATTATGCCTCGGTGTGCACATGCGCAAGCAAGGTATATGATAGTGTGTTTGTCCATATACATGTAGATATTACAGTAATGGTAAGAGGGATTGGAATTGGAAACACTCCTCGTTATAGGGTGTGGCTTGTTAGTGCTTTTGAAAGACTTTCTTGTGACAGAGTTCGAGTTTGTGCAAGTGAAAAGAACTTTTCACTACCAACTACAATGAACTACATGTAAAAGTTGTTGAATTACATAGCTGGGGCTAATAAACGCCTATGCAGCACAATGAAACATGTAGTAGCCGCGGCAAGCATACCGTATATACATGATCAGAGGCCACTTTTGTATAAAGGCTGCACTGAAGTAGTAGCCTCCATACAGCTCATCTTCAGTGAAATAGAAGCCGCTCCAAATAGTAGCGTCAGTGAACTTTAAGGCTATAATTATGTCTCTGCACGTGGCAGCTATATTGATACTGATATCTACGGTAGCAACTAGCTAGGTATAGCAGCTTGTTAGTGCTCTTTCACTCATGGCAGAGTTCGAGTTTGTGCACATAAAAATAAATTTTGATGACAAACTGAAGGTTGTTGAATTAGCTTTCAAGATTCACAGTTAAAAAATGAGGTATTGGGTTTAGGCATCCATTTCGCTAGGGTGACCAGATTAACGAGTTTCTGATTTGTGGCAAGAATTCCCATGTAATAACTCTTTGTTGCCTGGAAAGCAGACAGTTTTACTTTCAGCTTTGATCGACTCACACGTACTCAACTCTTACAGTGCCAGTACGCCATTAGGTCACCGTCTACAGTGCCATAATTATGCACATCAAATACTGGCATCTGAAGAGCCTTGAGGCTAAATGCAACAAAGGCTTGCAATAACTCACTATCTACCCTAGTACTCAAAATTCGTATCAGAGGCCAGATACATGTATGCTACATGACTGACACAATAGAATCCAGTTTGTGCAGAAGTCAACACTTTTGCGTCTAAAACAGCACTTTCGTTTGCTAAGTGCAAGCATTAATTAGTTTTGAGTTACAGGGTGTCGATGTGCCCTCCTTGGTGCATGTACGTTTCTACTGATATTATATGTATATGTACAGATCAGGGATATTCTGCACCCATGTTCAGTTTCTTTTTGGGTCCTTCTCAAATCCATTCTTGACTGCTTGGGCTCCTTTCTGCTGCTGCCAGTACGTATATGGCGCTAGTTTGATTCCTGGTATATACATGTAGCGAGCCATCATTAATTTTATATATACATGCATGTATGTACTTATAATTATGCTTCATAATTTGTGCACTTTTAGAATAATTAATGTTAGGTACATGTACATGTATAGCTATAAACACAAACGTTCGGTATATCTTTTATGTAACTTAATTTGTTTCTTCAGTAGGGAGCAGGCTGCTGATCGAACTCTGCCTTGAGTATCTAATGCGACCCGTTGCTCTTAAAGAGGAGGGTCTATTTAGAGTGTCTGGTGATTCTGCTGTTATGAAGTCTCTCCATGCTGATTTCATGTCAGGAAGAGCCACAGGAGAGTTTCTAAAGTGAGTCACAATAGTGGAAACCATGGAAGGGTATAACTGGAGCCCAAGAACGTGTTGTTATAATAATTTTTACTGATACCTGTCCGCCTTGAACCAGCAGCAAATGTAGCTGGCCGATGCACTCTATACAGTAGAAACATGCATCAATTTACGTGACCTTGTGACGTCCTCGCACAGGTTTTCACCACAATTGTTAACTGATTTTGCATGACGCCCTTTACAAAATTGTCAGTAGCACTTAATGATCGATATACGTAAGTAATCAGTTTGTCCTTATATGAAAAGATCGAAGGCTGAAATTTCTTGTACATGCATGTATAGCCATGCAGGAATCGTTTACGGTTGTTTATTGTTATGAATATGAATGTTCATGCCCATATACAATGCATACTCTAGCCTCCTGCAGAGGCCTCTTGAGAAGAAGGCCTGCTACTGAACAGAAAAAATATCCTGAATCGATATGTACATGCAGACAAAGATTACAATTCATAATATTGAGTTGATACACAGAGCTGTATATAGCTATAGCTAAAATGTATATAGCTAGCTAGCGACAGAGTTGTAGGTGTGTAGCTCTTTTCTTTCTGGTGGATCAAGTCTACATGTAGACTTTCACCAAGGTTACTGTTACGTGTAGATGAGCTTGGCCCGTCCATCTAGGCTAGTTCACTCTGTTCGGATGATGGTCATCCACACTGTTTTCAAGCTGCGGTATACGCATGCGCAAGCGAGGTATACTGTAGTGTGTGTGCGTGTGTGTCTGTCTAGGTTGCTACAGCTGCTCAGGGATCAATGAACAACAGTAGACTCTTGCTATTTCGGCTCTCTGAAGTATGGTCACCTCGATATACCGGCCATTTGGCTTGGCACGGAATGCTAGCTATAATTATGTTTACTGCACAAAACTCACTCTGAAGTACGGCTACTCACTATTCCGTATACGAGCCAGTGCTATAAGGATACTATTTTTGGCTGTAAGATCTCTATAAACAAGATCTCTTCGAGTCGCCCTCCATTAAGTCTTCAGGCAGTCAAATACTGGTCAGAAAGACGACCTGGAAGCTATTCAGTCAACAAAACTTGACGCCAAAATCTTCAGTTTTTTCCAGCTGATCTTAGACCACTTCATTGGATAACAAGACACATAAATAAACTCCGAATTATTATTGTAGCTAGCATTGTTTCATTATTCTCTTTTCATTAAAATCATTGCAAGTTACAAAAATAATGTTAGTGAATAAATCTTATGAATTATTCATGACCGATTAACCTTACCGTGATTGTGTTTGATCCACCTTCAATTATTTAGGGCTGCACTGATGGATCAGCGTGACCCTAATACTATCAGTGGATTACTAAAGCTTCATCTCAGGGAACACCCATTCTTGTGTCCGGCTAGTGTGTCTGCATTGGATAAGGTCCTGGAAGAAGCAAATAGAGTAAGTTATTATTATACTGTGACTCTTTCAGTTACTATACGTGTGAGTGCGGCACGCATGCTGCATATGGAATGCCAAAACCGCCTAGCAATAAAGAGTGTAGTACCGCATGCAAAGGATACGTGCCATAGGAGATCTGATTCCTCATTACGTCTGACTTGCGTCTTTCACGCAGGAAACAACATGTATGTAAATTACGCGCATTAGGCCCACATCAAACTGTTCAGCAACTTGTATAAATGAAAGCACCGCGGGTGCTGATGCCTCAGTGGAGGTGTTAAAGCTAAAGCTACTAGCCGTTATAGCAATAGCCTATACACACATTATCATCGGATGCATATAAATTTTGCAGCATGCAGGCAGAATCCAGAATCACAGAGAGTGGGTAATGATCGACCATGATTGTTGTTAAAAACGATTGATGCCAAAAGTCCAAGTCTTAAATCAATGGCTGCATCAGCAGAGCCTTGCAGCTCTCTTCTCACTCTTGCAGCTACCAATAGCTAGCGTTCTAGTGTAGAGCTAACTACTAAACTAACTACTAAGAGAGCTCACAAGACTCACTCTATTGGAGAGGAAGTTGAGATAAAAGACTATTCGATCTGGCTATAGCAGCTTCTCTTCTGGCCACAGTAATAGCATAATTATTATTCATAATGCATGTACACACGTGTCTTCACTTAATGACATCCGGAATTTGGATGGAGTCTGGTCCCGCTCTATTCATGAGCAATTAACCTTAACGTTGCTATACCACCTACATAGTGTATTGGGATACTTCGTACAGTCATGTACATCGATACTAAAATACTAAAACAGCCGTGTATAGATGTACCATAGAAACTGAATCATTAGCGCTTACTCAGACTATAAGCGTATCTTTATTTTAAACGCAAGCTCAACTGCAGGTTTTTTGTACTCGAATTGAAGCGCTTTTCCGATCATGCGAAGGATATTAGTGAAAATGTTGATTGATTCAGCTAACTTTGTTTATCTATTTTTATGAGCTAGCTAGCTTGTACAGTGCATGGTAGCTACATGCTGAGAGAATGTGAGGTCCTTTTGTTCCAGCTCCTGGTCAATATGAATGTTAATGGAACTGTAGTATGATATACATGTAGATCCATTAGGTTGCCTGCTTGCCTTGCCTGCTCACTTTCTAGCTAGCTTACGAATCTGCCCTCATCACAGAGACAGAGACATCCAGTTTCTGGGTGGGGCTTGAAAATGACTGCATTATAGGTGCATTCTCGAATATAAGCATATAGAGCTCTGCTATTGACCCTGCGATTATGTGGTTTGCATGTACACACAATTATACCCTTCGATCCCTAAGTGTGCGAATAACATTAACCCTTTAGCCTAACAAGACGAAAACTCACCAATGTCAACAAACAAGCTCTTGTTTGTATCTACACTGTCCACTCTAAAAGAGTGCCTAATGTGGGCAACTTACACATGTATGCAAGTCTCTGATAAGACAGTTTATGTGCGCCTAATGTGATACAGTACGTAGAACCTCTATTATCCGGCCCTCCATTCTCCATTATCCGGAACCTCCATTATCCAGCTTGGCAATTTCTAATTCAGAATGGGTGTGTCCCTTAAATGCGCATGTGCATTGCAGTTGTTACTATGTTTGTCATTTAAGTGGGTGGATCAAGGCGTGGTTTATCGATTCAATTATCCGGTTATCCGGCTTGGCTCTGGAACCAAGGTGTCCAGACAATCGAGGTTTGTACATGTAAAAATGCAGTTTTAGTTGCATGTAGCACGCATGCCGAAATCAGAAATCGTGCTGCACTTAAACTGCATTTAAATGTGTTCGCAAACATAATAATTGCACTATTATATGTGTGCATATGCGTGCCACACTTAACATTTGTGTACACACGTACATGTACGTGCAAGCACACAATTCTTAACTTTAAATTTATGTCTTCCTTTCCTCGCAGGAAGAAATTGTACCTACTGTTCTAGGCGAGCTGTCATCCCGAGAGCTCAATGTACTAACTAACATCATGCTGCTGTTGAACACTATTACACAGACCCCATGGAAAGAGCAAAACAAAATGAGTGCTCACACATTGGGCATAGCTTGCGGACTCTCAGTGTTCCCTGATCTGAATCCTTCCAAAGCCACCCTGCTTACTGAATTCCTCACCATTAAGTATGATGACTTGGCAGGCTCACACACTCTGCTTTAAACAGTGAATGCATGCTCGTTAATTTATGCGTGTGTTAGTTTTCAATATAATTACATCACATTTCTGGAATATTGTTTGCTCAGTAAAAATGTTATACTTTCACATAATTGTTAGTCTAATGGGCAATTCTCTTTTCAGAAGGAAGCTCAGGATGCCATATGTCCATTATAAGTACTGCTCTGATTTTAGTACCACTATGAATAACTTCATGTTCCCATGAGTCGTCAAACATAATTATTTCCCCTTCCTTCCATGTATGCCAGTCAGTTCCGACTCTTATACGTGCTCCACCGCTATGTAATAATGTTAGGTGTAATCTCAACCTCTCGTTTGATGGCCCTGTGTGAGTTCGAATGTGTGTGCCTGGTTGAATAGCAGAAAACTTTATACTTGTGAAATCTTGCCCACACCCTCGTATGTGAGACATAGTTTTTTGAAAGTACTGTGTATACTCAGTAAACCCATAGCCTGAAGATTTAAGCCGCAGCTCAGTCCAATCACCGCCAACGTGTAAATTTTCTGTTTCTTCTGTGAACATGTATGAGCGCTCTTTTAAATTGTATAGTAACTCTTCTTTTATATCGCTGTATCCAGCTTCAAGTCGGGCTATGAATGGATATTCGGCTGTATTGTACCATGGCCTTGAAGTGAGTCCCTTGACATAACGTGACACTGGACGCTGCAATGGGTTTCCCCATAATTCTCTGTTTACTGCGTTGGCCCATAATTTTCTTGCTGCAAGCTCTTGGTTTAGAAACAACAGTGCCAATCCCAGCTGATCCACAATGAATAGATTGTTGGGTAGCAGCATAATCGCTTCCCTATATAATTCAAGCTTCTCAGTGTCTGAAAGCTTTAATTCATTTCGTTTCGTGTTGAATGTTGCTAATGCCTCTTTGTCTCTCTGCATGGCTCGCTGTAGTAACCTCAACATATCTTGTACTGTATCAGTTTTATTTGCTTCATATCCCAGATTTTCTGTATCCATAGTAATCACCTCCGGTGTTTTGAGCACCTTATTGTTGCAATTGATAAAGAAACTTGCATCTATACGCAGTTTTTGTTTGAAATTAGACCAGGTATGCGTCATTTGTGGGAGTACTGCTGAATGCAGTTGATCAAAGCACGTTTCTTCGGAACCCCGTTTTGAAATCTTCTTGCAGTACTTCGTTATTACCTTACATGGATTGTCTCCTTCGTTGAACACTAGGTCATTTTGTCCAGTCACAGGAACACTCAGCACTTTGTTAGTAGTCTTGTTTTGCACACAGACATAGCAGTAGCTCAATATTAGTGCTATATTACCTAGATGTAGTAGTCTAAGATGCATCTTCACTTTCTCAGCACTAGCTATAGGTGGTACTCTTGCATCCACCTCAACAGGTGTGTATGTTTTGAGGGGTGTAACTGATAAAATCAGGATCTGTAATTATACAGATTGGATTCATTTGTTGACAGCCTCTCTATCACACTCAGCACTTCCTCTTGCAGTCTATGAATTTAGTTTGTGCTGGACTCTAGTCTAGAGCTTAAGAAAATAGCTAAGTATAGGTAGCCATTCTACCAAAATGGAACCGAGTAGATCTAGTCCGTCTTTAACCAAAACCAGCAGCTTTTTTGATAGCCATAATCATTCCAGGCGTCTGGTTAGTAGTAGCAGCTCTAGGACCAAGGTAGAACTGCACCAGGTGGATGTTTTGCTGCAGAAAGAAATAGGTCGTCTTGAGCGCCAACAAAATGCTGCTGTAAGTAACATTGCCAACCATCAGCAAGCAATGAAGATGTCCTGGCGAAAGCTAGAACAGAAACGTTCACTTGAAAGTCCACTTCTGTCCAGTTCCAGAGAAAAAATTGCCTCGTCTCCCTCTCCAAGGAGAGGAATTTTTTATTCTAACACCAAGCTTCACGTTGGAGATAATGTGTGGAAGTCTGAACCATTCCCGCTCTATTCTACCACAAGCAGCAGTCCCGTGTCTCAAGCTGTCAAAGGTATCCTTGATGGAAATGTCAGCTGTATATGTATACATGTCCTACTTCTTTAGTAGAAAAGACAATCGTTACCTATAGGTGTTCAGTAAGCTTTAATTCATGTGCTACAGGCAATTAACCTTGCATGGTCTGTTATTACCTTATGGCTTTAGTGATTAGAATACATGCTAGACTAAGCTATAGATCTACCTTTTATTTGCTAAACATTCCTGGGACCAAGCCTGTATCTATATAGCTTTCTTTCACTAAAATGTGATGATAAAAAGGCAATTCATCACATACAGTCGCTGGTGACATCCACCATAGACGTGTCAATCAGTGTCCTCTACCTGCTTTACACGGGAAAATTTCATCCCCATACGTATCAAGTCCTTACAACTTGAGGTGTGATTAGAAAGTGTGTGTGCGTGCGTGTGTCCTTGTGTTTTATTGTTTCCAAGTTTATGTCTTTGGATTATGGGGTGCCGTTTGTGTCAAAATCCAAAAACAGTCGATTTTATCAAATGGAGTGTCTACGTTATAACAGAGTCGATGTTATAAAGGTCAATGTTTAAAAAGGATACGAAGTTATGAGGCCTCGGTGCCATTTGTCATCATGCAGTTTTAAAAATTGGTCGATGTTTACACAGTCTACCTCATTATTATTGCCTTAAAACAGTCGGTCTTTTATAAACAGCAGTCGATAATTATCGGTTATAAAAGAGTCGATTTTATAAAAAGAATGGGATCGACGTTACAAAAGTGATGTTAACCATAATTATTAGTGTGCATGTACAATTATATAACTGTATAGTTTTTACTAGGATTAAGTCTAGCTAGACTAGAATTGACATTCAATGAACACGACACATGCAATTAACAACAGCATGACTTTGTACATAAGTCAGTTTCCTACGATAGCTATAAGTAAGTTTAGTACTAATTTAAGCTCTTGTATATATTTTCAATTGTTATAGGCGACAGGAACCCTTGCAACCAATTCGTACAAAGAGCATGGGCAGTCAATTTGGAGTCCCAAAACTGAGCTCTAGCCCTGTAAGTGACAACATTTTGAGTGGGCCTTTTGCCTACTACTACTATGATAAAAGCATTCCGAATGTCGACACTTGTATCAAATGCAAGGGCTTAGAGAAGAGGGCATGCAACTCACTATCAATCCTAATAGGTATACTCAGCAAAATTCATATCAGAGAGGCATGCAGGATATAATACTATATGTATCCAGTATACTGGGCAAGTGCATTTTTCGCATGCATGCAGGCAGAAGGCCTAAAATGGTAACCACAAGAAATTTGCTGAGTCTAGAATGGTCTACCCTCTTAATTCTCTTTATAGGCTTTTAGTATAATTCACTATGGTGAGGACGCATGTATACGTTCTTTGTGTAGGGAATCAGTGTGAACGTTGCTGGTGTACATGCATGTACGTACGTACAGCTGTATGTACCTAGACATTATAATTTACACATTTCAGATGCTCGACCGTATACATGTAGACTATAGTTTTCAATTCTACGTATATAATAATACTGTTCATGGTTAGCCTGTCGCTGGAAGCAGCTCTGATACCAGTGACAAAGACACACTTTTAATGGCATCCAAACTGATGGGTGTGGAAACCTCCAGCAACCGGTCGCAAAGCTTCAAGGAATTCTACTCTGCTGGAGGTACAGTACAGAGGTCTGCATCTGAAGCTACAATTCTTGTGTCTTCTGCTCTTGATCAGAGTATGAACGCTTCCAGGAAGACAGCACGAGATACAAACATGTGAGTTCATGGGATATATTTTTAACCTCACCTGTTACATCATTATAATTATAGTGATGAGGAGTCCACTGCTGATCAGATTCCCGCCGAGGGTGAGCTCACAATGGCCCAGATGTTCGATCAGATCAAGCACTGCAGATACATCAGACGTTATCACCCTGACGGAACTGCCCTTGAAGAATATTTCTAGATTGGACATGTCCGTAAAATTAATACATGCATGGAAAAAGTTAGGAACTGTATACTTAATTCTCCATAATTATTATAATTAACGAGTAGTCGTCCTACATATGCAACACTGACTTAATTGCATGTGTTAGGCTGTGTGTGCAACTGCGCATCATGACTGCATGCATACATGCGTGCATTGCATGTGCAGCTAGTGTTTGCATATGTATGGAAAGTGTTAAAAAATTAGGCGTTAGTGCATAAAATAATTAAAAATATAACGAGTTGATAAATGCAGCTAAGACCATAGATAAACGAACAGAACTGTTTGTTTATCTATGCTAAGACAGAGTAATAATTATGCCTCGAGGGGTAGCCGCACGAGGGACACGGTGTCACAGGAAATAAAGTCCGGCCAGAATTCGATCGGGGAGACTAATTGCGCGCGCAGAAACGGTCCGTGCCGGACAGCGTTCGCGTCGCATTTTCTGTCTGGTGCCGCGTATATTGTCTGGGGGAGCAAAATGCAAGTGAAGGGGCCAGAGAAGCGTAAGGAGAAGTTCAGAATTCATGATGGCCCTCTTTACTACACGTACTCATGGTGGCAGAGAGAGGTATAGTGGATCAGAGATGAGGGTACAAAGAAGAGGATCATAACTGCTTGTCATTCAGACAAGCTAGCTGGGCATTTAAAACCAGGGAGAAGATAAGCTGATTAATTAAGGTTGTACACTCAGTTGTATGAAAAAGCTCATAATGAAATGCATGCATGTTATACAGGTATACTGGAATGAAATGATCAATGATGTCAAGACAACTATGTCAAGAATTGTGATAGCTGCCAACAAGCCAATCTCACTCTTAAAAAAACGGTGTGCCTGTCAGCAGTGTCTGGCACAGGATTGTTAATGATTTGATTAGCCCACTAGATCTAAAAGAGACACCGGACCTCGTGGGAATAAGTACATCATTACATGTACCAATGGGCAGAAGCTCTTCCACTCAAGACCAAAGAAGCAGGGAGTGTAGATGATAGAATGTGCAAAATGCGAAGAGTGGTACCACAAGACCTGTATCACAGATCCTAGAGTGATGTGTTGTCTTCCCTCTGACTAGACTGATGATAACAAGTTATTAAGTATTCATGTATCTGTAATCTTCATGATTAATTTTGTAGCTAGATTTTTATTTTTAATATTCAGACTGAGAACTTCTATTGCTATTTTAATATCTTACTCTGACTCTGTCTTTTCACTTCCTTGCTGTAAAATGAAGTTAGCCAATGGGTGGTTTGGCAGTGAATTACTTCCTATTGATAGACGGACAGTTTCTGCTAAAAGTAATCAGTTCCGACCATTTTCGCTAGTGTTTAGTGTCCGGCCGGACACATTTTTGGCCCGGTGTCATAGGATAGAACCTCCGGGCGACAGTTTCTCCCCCGGAGCCTGCGGTCTTAGGACAATGCCTCCCCCCCCCCCCGGTGGTTTCGTCCTAGGACAGAATCCCCGCCCCCAGGATATATCATCCGGGTACATGTACCCTGTCAAGGCTATAGTATAAGCGTATGTACGTGCGAGTGCATGAGAAATGTATAGACTGTTAGCAATCAGAATGCCTACTCAACAAGAGTATGAGGACATACTGCTGTACAAGACTGCTGCCAGCAATGCTGGCCAGAAGAAATACAGAGACGGGCTTTCCACTAATGACAAGAGAAGTATAAGAGACAAAGTTCAAAGATATGCTCTGCAGCAACAATGCTTATACCTGCCTGAGAAGGACAGCACTGGCATGCATAGAATGAGAAGAGTTGTGGTGAAGCAAGAGGAGAAAAGCAGGATACTAAACATGTGCCACGATGAACTGGATGGAATGCATTTTTGGAGAGACAAGACCTATGGAAAGGTATATTTATCATCATATCTTATAAAGTATAATTATATCTGTTTCATGCATGTAGGTTGCTCAGGATTTCTACTGGAAAGGCCTACATGCTGACGTCATACAGCTCTGCAAGCACTGCGACAAATGCCAACGAACGAATCACCAACTGCAGAAGCCCAGAGCAGAACTACATCCCATCCCTGTGACAAAGGTCTGGTACAGAGTTGGTATTGACTTAGTAGGACCTCTACCTGAAACAAGCTCTGGAAACAAGTACATTATCACGCTCTCAGACTATTTCTAAGTGGCCTGAGGCTGCCCCACTCCCATCAAAATCAGCAGAAGGTGTAGCAAAATTTCTGTTTGACACATTTTGCAGGCATGGGTGGCCAAAAGTGATTCAAGACCAAGGAAGAGAGTTTGTCAACGAAATCAACACCCGACTTTTTCAGTTGACTGACATACAGCACTGCGTATCAAGTGCTTACCACCCACAAACAAATGGCCTTGATGAACGCTTCAACCAGACTCTAGTGAACACTCTCAAGAAGGTAATCGATTCTAGTACTGATGACTGGGATCAGCATCTCTCTGCTGCTCTTTATGCCTATCACATATCAAAACATGTAAAATTTTAATTATTATATCATGCATGCTTTTATTTTTTGATTGTAGGCGTCATCAAAGTACACACCCTTTTTCTTAATGTTCAATCGCCACCCGCGGAAAGCTGTTACTTTTGATATGGATCAACGAGATGGTGCCGACGCTATAGAAGATAGAGGAGATGCTGACCAATTGAGTGGAGAGGAGACTGAAAATGAAGAAGACGGAGAAGACATGGATGGAATTCTCCGAAGGTTGATGGAAATTCGTGATCGCTGTCACCTCAATGCCAAGGAGAACATTGCTGCTGCACAGCAAAAACAGAAGCAGCAGTATGACAACAAGCATAACTCTTTGAAGGTATTATTTTATATAGCAAACTTTAGCTTAATTTTTGCCATTTTTGTCGTAGAGTTATCCAGTTGGCAGCAGTGTCATGCTAAAGAATATGGCCAATTCTCATCGAATGGGAGGGAAAATGGACTGCACCTGGAAAGGTCCATATAACGCTTTCCCCAAGTACTGAGCTCCAGATAGCACAAGTGTATAGCCCATTAATTCAATGCAATGGGCTCTGTGGTGGCTCTCCAGCAGCAAGAGGGTGCTAACAACTGCGGACTATTTAGCATTGCTGCTGCAATCACGCTGCTATGAACGATAATGTGGATTCTCTAGTGTTTAATGAGGCCAAAATGAGAGCACATCTCATTAAGTGCTTTGAGAAGGGCAAACTCTCACGGTTCCCTCGCACAAAGAAAGCGATGCCCAAAAGACCAACACCACAAACCATTGCCATTACAATATACTGCATGTGCGAGAGACCGGACTCTTTTGAGGATATGGTCATGTGTGACAAATTTAGTGAGTAGTATCACTATCGCTGTGCCAAAATTCGCAATGAACCAGTAGGTAATTGGTTTTGTTCTGGTTGTATCACTTTATGATTTGTGCACTTTTGGTTATATTTATTGTACTTCTTTCTCTTGCATTGTTGTATTTATTGAGTATTGAGATCTATAACATAATAGATACAGCATCTATTGCATCTAGTCTATGGCTGTTTACTTCGTAGCCTAGACTAGTCTTCTCAGATTACCTGTGGACTGACTTTCACCTGCACCGCAGAATGGGGGAGCTCTGGTCCTGGGGTAGGAGCTTTTGTCCTAGGACAGAAACTCCGGGGGGATGAAATATCCTAAGGACGGAACCCCCCCCCCGGAGCTACTGTCCTGGGGGAGGCCGTGTCCTGTGACACCGGACTGTATCTGCTGTGACAACGGTAAAGCTGACTGTGTGTCTGTGTCTGTGTGTCTGTTCCAGCTGTAACTGCTCAACGGTTGCAATGCGACGAAAACTAACAGCTTCTATAGGCTTCTAGCCACGTTCTCTTGGATTTTGATTGGATTTGCAAACTAAAGCTTTTTTCTCGAGTTATGGCTAGTTTGACTCACATTGAAGGCTGTTGCAGTCTCTTCAGAATCTTTCATAGCATCATCTGTCCGCACAAACTTTCTATTCAACATATGAGTTAGCCTTGCACTAAAGCGCTAGCTTTTTGTTAGCTACAATACTCAGAAAATATCTGTTAAAACAGCTAGCTAGCTAGCAGTAGCCATTTGTGAAATTGGACACACCCTTTAATTATTCCTGTGGATGTAATGCGCATGCGCGCTCATTCCACATGTGTGAGAAATAATATCCAAGATCCAGATCCAGATCCTCCTGGCAGAATCATCTTTGTCTTGAAGGCCTGGTAAGCCACAAAACACTATACCATAATTATAACAATAATTATAGATAACAATAATTATGCATGTACACAGGTCTTTTCTTCTTAGATATTATTATACACTGAACTACAGATCCTGGAAGAATCAATTTTCTTCTTTCTTGAGGTCCTAGTAAGCCACATAATACAACAATAGATGCATGTAAATATATCTTTTCTTCTCAGTGACTTTATATAGATAAGCTAACTTTAATATTATAGAAACTAATAATTATAACACTCTAATACTTTTCAGCGAAAGCAAAAACATGGCGAGAGGCATTAGCACATGCAGCGCCAGCTTGAACACTAGTTTAATTATGAACGATCATTCGCTCTACGTGCAGAGTATAATTATAATAAAAATTATATTACATTTTAATTAGACTATTACTACATAGCTCCTGCTCCTCTGCATGCAAGTCATCGATCTATAATAATTTTGTCTTTTTAATTACAAAATTGATATAAAATTAATTAATGCAGAAGACGGTTGTAATAATAAGGTACTGGTGATGAATGAATGAATACAAAGTGTGAACACGAGGCTACGATTATAATTACATAGTTCATCTGAAATTATCAGTGTAGTATGGAGAGAACAAACGTTCAGGCTTACATATCTGCATTTGCTTGAATGTGTGAATTAGCAACAACGGGAAGCGTTTAGTAAAGTAGTCAACAAAATCATCTGGAATGTTCCCAAGAGCCTTCTTCAGATCTTCAGGGAGTTCGCGATAGTGATGTTTCTGTGGGGATGATTAAACTATTATTATATACATAATTTAATATGTAAAGAGCATTATAATTATAGTGATGGAATTGATTTTCACGGGAAATGTACTGAATTAATGAAAGCACCGCAGGTGCTGATGCCTTGGTGGATATGTCAAAGACACTCCATGGACAAGTTTTGCTACGCACTCTTATGAAAAGGCATTCCAAGTAAGCAAACTAGGCATTACATAACTCGAGAACGAAGCATTATTTTGCAAATCAACGAATTAAAACATGACTATATAGAAACTTTATTGCACAGACACAAAGTTTTGCTACGCACTCTTATGAAAAGGCATTCCAAGTGAGCAAACTAGGCATTACATAACTCGAGAACAAAGCATTATTTTGCATCAACAAATTAAATGACTATATAGAAACCATACTTGCACTTTATTGCACAGACACACACACAACTACGCTACAGTAGACTCTCGCAATTCTGGATCTCTGAAGTACGTGGCCACCTCGATAATTATACTGACCATTTGGTTGGCCACGGATTGCTAGCTAGATGTTTACTGCACAAAACTCACCCTGAAGTATGGCCACTCGTTATTCTGTACTGGCCAGTGCTGGCTGCCCCAAACTAGTTTGTAATTTTATACGACGCAAAAATTCAAATGTGACATATCGCCACCTAAGATCTATCAGTGTGCCTAGAATGCTAATCGCCTCAAAGAGATGCTAACACCTACCCTCAAGAAAACCATAGACCTACATTTGTAGCAAAGGAAAAATTAAAGCTCCTCAAGCCGGTTTGACCACTTTGCCTTTGAAGGAGCATGGCTTTTGCCTACACAAAGGTGCGTTTGTAGACGCTCTGGCCCTAAGGTATGGATGGAGTCCGTCAAACACTGCTACAAATTGTGTCTGCGGTGCAAATTTCACTGTAGAACATGCTCTCTCCTGCGCTCAAGGTGGATTTCCGTCGATAAGACATAATGAAATCCGAGATCTAACTGCCACCCTGATGACAGAAGTCTGCAGCATAGGAGCGCCTGGAGCAGTGTTTCAGAGAACATGAACTAGAGAAGAAAAGAGCCTATGAGCAAACAGTCAGGGAGGTGCAGCATGCATCCTTCACCCCTTTAGTGCTCTCTGCAGGTGGAGGGCTAGGCAGGGAAGCAACAGTTTTTTTACAAGAGACTGGCTTTCCTTCTAGCGAAGAAATAGCTAGGACCAACCATACCACCAAGTCATAAACTGGCTAAGATGTTCCTTATCGTACAGTCTACTAAGATCGGCCATACCATGTGTGCGAGGCTACCGGTCCTGTCCTCCCGGGGCCGTGCTATCAGGACTACCATTCCTACAGTGGACCTGGTGTCCGCCGAGGCACACCTGTGCCCCTAATTAACTGGACTAGCAAATCGATCTATTTATTAATTTTTTATTATTGGATGTACTCTTTTGTAATTTGCACCTTTACTAGATTAGTACCTTACATGCATACATGTCTTTGTTGCTTTAAAAAAATACGTTTAAGACGGTCGGATATGACGTTTTTGGGTGTGGTTTGCAGATAAAATTGGATACTTGAGCAGAATGATATATTCATTATCCTCGAGACAAGAACCGCAAAATTATATATAGTCATTAGATACCGTATAGCGGGTAATTTTCGGGGGACAAAATATTCGTGGTTCAGCAATATTGAGACATTTCGTGGGTAATATTTTCGTGGTTTGGAGCTTGTACTGCATGTAAAGGTAGGCAAGGTCGCTTCATTCGTGGGTAAAATATTCGTGGTCAGACCTCCAACCACGAAAACCACGAATATTTTGCCCCACGAAAATTACACGGTAATGAGGTAAGATCGTTTTTAAGCCGCAGCTATTTCCTGAAATACAGCCACCTCACAATTCCCGGCCAAGCTGCACTGTCCCAAGGGTGACCGGATTACCGAGAGTCTATACTGTACCTCGCTTGCGCATGCGCACATAGGCATAACTAAAGACCTGTACACTCTTGTTCCCACACGTGTACATCCACCATGGAGGTTGTATACTTAGTACTGTACTACCAACACCAAAAAGTATGGGGAAGTAACACTTAACTACTTGAATACTACTTCCTTACTTACTGTATACAACTTGTACTAAACACCAAAAACATTGTACATGCATGCATAATAATAACTATATACATACAAGTAGTTTATGATTGTGTGTACCTTGTTTCGCATGGCTCGTAGTAACTCTCTCACTGAGGTGCCATGGTAAGAACGAAATCTGCGAAGATCTACAGAAGAAGAATGTACACATGACTATATTAAATGTTAAGTGTACAAAGTTGCTACATAGGTGAGCTAAACCTTATTTTCGACTTAATATTGTTGCAACAGTGCTTTTACTAAAGTACGTCCCACATAATATTGTCAGGAGCTAGTGCATGAATATATATAGATCTCCTCCACATGGCCTCTGTATCATAGCAACTTAGGTTGCCATAAACTCCATTGCCTTGAGGGAACACTGATTTTAAGTTAGTAGGGTGGTGCTCGCTAGACACTGATTGGCAGTTAGAGCAGGACAGGTGGGTGGGGCTCACTAGACACTAGACACTAGACACAGGAAGGCATAAAAAGGGTGGGGCTTCAATTTGGCTTACATACGTCTTAGCAAAAACTTGTCATTCATCATTCCTCTAATTTTTGAAACTGTATATGTACATGTACAGTACATGTACAGTACATGTAGTTGTCCCAATTAGGTGAGGTACATGTAGCTAGATAACTGGTTGTCTACTACATTAGACTTCATGGCATCCTTTGCCTCGGAGGTTTACTGCCACACATTACGGTGTAGTGGACAATAACTATAACATTATTACCCGAGGCCGTGCATGCCGCAGCCAGCGGGTATAGTATAGTTCGTTGGCTTGTTTGTGTGTGACATGTGAGTCTACTCACCTGAATGCCACATACCACTGCGTTTACGGCATGGATAGCCTTCAAACAACAAGCTGTTAGTTTTAAATGAGGCAGATTTCGATGTTAAAACTCCGTTGTCGTAAAAAACGCAAAAGCTAAGAAGCTTGAATTTGCACATTGGCAGCTAGCTAGCTAGCTACACGCGGCCTTTATTCGAGGTACCCTATGGGTCATTCCAAGTGAGATCAACACACAAAATGCACGCCCCCCTCAAATTATCCCGAAACTCGGTACATTCATAGTATGCATAAAGTTATCGAACCACAAGAATTTTTGGGGTCACTTATTGCATGGCTTCTGAGATACAAGGTGCCAAAGTTGTGACTTTCGTGCAAAATTTTGTCTACCTTCTGTTACAAAGTGTGCCATATCTTTGGAACAGGTTGCTTTTAAGTCAATATAAATATATTACCTTAGAGCATTTTAATGCCCTCTAAGATGATAATTATGTGAAAATAATTATGGTAACTTGAGATGAAAGGTTATTGTCCGCTATATTGTGGTTTACTTTTGTAGTAATGGGGATCCTTCGATTTTGTTTTTACTTTGACAAAATGTTCGTTAGGTATTCTTCTTTAAGCAGTAAAATTTTTGTTCTGGGACTGCCATGGGTTTGAGAGATATGATAACTACAGTGGGCACTGTTAAAAGTAAGCCTCGATTAAAACCAGGGAGATGGATATTTTGAGAGTGCTTGTGTTTCCAATCCCTTTGTTTCTTCTATCTATATACATGTAGTATAACATTATACATGAATAGACGAGAAATAATACATGACAGGAAAAAATTTTATTATAAGCTACTAGCCTCCTTCACAAGGCCTCAAAAAGGAGGCCTGCTACTGACTGTTTGCGCATGCGCAAAATTATTGGATAATTTCCCCGTAATGTTTCCATTAAACTGACATTTTACCCGAAAAATATCCTGAATAACATATACACACAAAGAACACTACATACACAGAGCTATATAGCTAGCTAGCTAGAGACAGAGCTGTACGTTTGGTTACAGCATGCTATTTCTTCTGAGAGTCTACATGTAGACTTTCACCAAGGTTAGTGTCAGATGGGCGTGGCCTGTCCATATAGGCTATTGTCAGCCTTCCCTTCGTTCAGACGATTGCCATCCACACTGTTGCAGGCTGTGAGTTCTTTGTTAACATAGCAGGCTAAGGGTAGCTATTAGAATGCTATCACACGGGCTAGAAACCTTCTTCTCCACTTTCTTCAACCCACTTCCGTTCGTTGTGACGTCATGGTTTTACTGAGCATTATACGATGATATCCGGAGTCCCCAGTTTCTAGGGATTATGTGGCGCATGCGTAAACAGTCGATACCAGGCCCTCTCTTCGAGGAAGAGCGGCCTGGGATCGAGGCTAATAAGCTACATTCTCACCCTCTCTCAGCTCATCAGAGATGTGATTTCTCCAGTCACCTTTCACCACACACTGACCTCCCTGCTCAAGAGCCTGAACAATAGGTGAGTTTACAGGCTCCTTCTCAATTCTGTCACTAACATCTTGAAAGAATGCCAGTTGCTTATCTCTTTTCCAGAACAGACAGTGACTCAAAACTTCGGCTGATGTGGGTCTGCATGTACACGTAAAAGTAATAAATTAATAAGATCATTACGATAAGCTGAGGAGGATCGATATCACAATTAATATACAAATAATCGTTCAATAATATCACCTAATTATACATGTATATATACTACTTCGATCCAAAACTATGATCTGTACTATACATGTACAAATCCATCTAACATGTGCATTGTCCTGGCAATGGTATACTGATAATAGGCTGGAACGGCACTTAACCTATATTGACGTCAAAGCTATATCTTGAAAGCATGCAATTAGTTTTGCTAGTGAAGCCTTCAGTAGTACTAAATCTACTAGCGCTGATGCTGTCTATAAACAAAGCTTAAAAGTCATCCTTGGTTTTTGTATTTGTATGCTGGGTACAATGTAGCTCAGTCTACTAATATTATGTTTCTATGTTTCTATAGGATGGTCGCTATGTTTTTCCTTGCTTTCAAGCTTTTTATGTTTCTTAGCCAATATTGGCTTCTAAGGCGCTAACTTCCAACTTCAACGTTTCTGCTACGTTTCTGATGTTTCAATCTGATACCTTCAATGACAAACACAAATTTTTTATCTATTTATGGTAGCTTATAATAAACACAGAATCTAGTGTGGTGGCAAGCCATTCAGTAGGGACTATGTAATAATTATAGCCGCAACATTGTAACAGCACTGGCCATGCATACTGTGCACCCCATGAACGTACAACACATTAACTACCTGAACATGTAGTTGTGGCTGATCATGTCCTTGACCAGTTCTGATGCTGTATGCTTGTCTACAGATACAAAGAAATTGTTTAAATCCGTCGTGTTACAAGCTTCACTATAAAACTCACTGGATCCATTAAGGTCATTCAGTGAGTAGTCTCCAGACTCAATGTTGGCTTGTCTCCTCAAGGAGCTTCCAAATGGATGTTGACCAGCACTGAGCACATAGTAAATTACACAGCCCATGGAGAATATATCCACTGCATTGGTCTGAAAACAGAACTTTAAAACACACACCATTGTATCATTACACGAGGTGCGTGGGCCACGGGTATAGTAGTCCGTTGGTTTGTTTGTTTGTCTGTTTGTCATATCTGAGCCTGCTCACCTGGCTACCATAGCACTGCGTTTACAGCAGGGGATAGCCTCCACACACAATAAGTTAATAGTGGCAGATTTCAATGTTAAAACTTCGTTGTCGTACATTGTATAAAAGAGAACAAAAGATAAGAAGCCAGGAAGCTTGAACTTGCACGTTGGCTCTACACGCGACCTTTATTCAAGGTAGATCTACATAATTATTTGCAGCTGAAGTGATCCTTTACCGGTCTCTATTAATTGCTTCCCCTTTATAATTATGAGCACTCCTGGTTTTTATATTCATGTCAAAAACCGAGGGTTAGCACTTCAGTGCTCTAGGTTTGTTACCCGAGGCCGTGCCGCGGCCAGCAGGTATAGTAGCCCGTTGGTTGGTTTGTTTGTAACAGCTGAGGCTGCCATAGCACTGCGTTTACAGCATGGATAGCCTTCCATACAGTAAGTTTAGTTTAAATACATGTAGTGGCAGATTTCGATGTTAAAGCTTTGTTGTTGTATAAAAGCAAGCAAAAGCTAAGAAGCTTAGTAGAACTTGCTCTACACGTGACCTTTATTCGAGATAAGCTACACATTTGCAGCTGAAGTATTCTTTTATTCCATTAAATGTAGCTTATTTACTATTGTGTAACACTCCTCTGGTTTTATACTATTCATGTCAACAGCCAAGGGTTAGTACTTCAGTGCTCTAGTTTGTTTGTTTGTGACAAGTGAATCTACTCACCTGGGTGGCGCCATGGCGCTGCGTTTATAATCACGGATAGCCTTCACACTACAAGTTTTTAGTTTAAATAGTGGCAGACTTTCATGTTAAAGCTTCTCTGTCGAATAAAAGCGAGCAAAAGCTAAGAAGCTTGAACTTACACGTTGGTTACATGGCCTCTAGCTACAGGCGTCCTTTATTCAAGGTATGTATTTACAGCTGAAGTGATCCTGTACCAGGAAAAGGGTTTATAGAATTTCATTGCTCTTGTTACTTACTACTATGTACTAAGCCAGCTTCCATGCTTCATACATACAAACTGTATTCATGTAACTAGCCGAGGATTAGCACTTCAGGGCTCTAGTTGATCTAGTATCGAGAGCAAACAAATGTTTTACTAACCACTCGCTTGTTGCCTTCAAGAACCTCTGGTGCAATCCATCCCTCAGTTCCAGTGACTCCAGATTTGGCAGTAAAGGAGACCTTCCCCTGAGCCAATTTCCTGCAAAGTCCGAAATCTGATATCTTGGTTCTGATCTCTCCATTGACACCAGGAAAGGACAGCAGGACATTGCGTGGCTTAATATCACGGTGAACTATGATGGAGGAAACAACATGCAGGTATTGCCAGAGCATAGAAATATTCACAAGGTATCCTCTCGTATATAAACGGCAAGTATTAAGATTTGGCATGACTACTACGCACAGTAATGACGTTGCGTCCAACGGTAAACTTTAATTTGAGGGTTTTTAATCTGCTGATCTTCGATAAAATTCCATTACAGTATGTCTGAGTGCATTTATTATTATAATTATAGTGTATAGCAGGTTATTTTTGTATGGTGGAAATTTTCGTATATTTCGTATTGTAAAGCATCTTAAAACTACGAAACTATTCTACTGCAATATAGGTTTAAAGTCACTATCCAGAGCTGTACATATTACTTAAATGTGTAGTTCATACGAACATTTGCACCAACGAAAATATATATATACGGTATGCACACGCACCTATTCCTGAAGCATGAAGATATGTCAGTCCTTTTATTGCTTCATACAGCACTGTGGATGGACATATGCCGGAGTTGTCAAACTGCCAGTTGACAACGTACTAATTTAGTAGAAGGGTGATGCAATTATAAACCAAAATTTAATACCAGACTCTGCAAACCTCATGAAGTGTACTCTGACACAGCTCCAGAGCAATATAGCGAAATGAAACATCTTGCTCCTAGAATAGATGAATAAAAATCCCATAAAATTGTGTAGATAGTTAAATTAAAAACGCACCATGCAAAAGTATCGGACAACATTCGGGTGCTGATCAGACTGTCGGAGAAGGTCCACCTACATGCACATAAGAATACATCTAGCCATGTATAGACTGGCAGCATATAAATTAATATACCGTATAACTGGGAAATTTGGCGAATGAGCACTTTGAACGGACTTGGTGGTTTTTAATTGGGCGTCTCAAGCGTGGCTACTATAGCAAAGACGTTGTGGCCACCCAACAACTTTAATTTGACACTATCAAATTTGGTGATCTTCGGTAAATTAAACAAATTTTCCAGTCATACGGTGTACAAATCTACATGTACTTACAAGACTATGATAGCTACACCTACACGCAATAATTATGTGAACTAACTTCTCTGTCTGCTAGTTGAAAGCATTCCGGCAACATTCTCTTCACTGCGACAGGCCGTGTATCAAACTCTCCCCTATGAGATTAATTACTTAAGAACTGCTCAATGCTATTTTATTGTATCCTGGCTTTGCCGAATTGTAAAAAACAACAAAAAACAACAACAGCAAACTAACCTGAAAACAACAGTGCCCTCACTTCCATGCCCCAAAATTTCTTGACGTGAGTACGTAATTTTGCCAACAACAATGTTTCCTAAACACACAGAGCCACATTACAACATGTATACCACATACTGGCAGGCTTACCATCATCCGTCACTCTGCTAACCGTGGTATCAGAGCCTTGAAATGAGCTTGAGCTGTGCGATATATTTAGTGAGCGAGACTCGTTGGAGCCTTGAGACATGGAGCCACGAGACCCACTTGGGGACTGGGGTTGTACAAAAAGGGCCTGAACAAATAAACAATTTCTAGAAAGCCTTCAGCAAATCACATAAATTTGAGTCATAACATAACTTGCATAATAACATAATTATATACCTGTTTCTTATTTGTTATCCAAGTGATGAAAACAGCAATGCTAGTTGCAGCAAGGGTGGACAACAGAAATGTAGTCACAGGTATCATCAACCTGTCATAAGACTTGTCCACTGGAGAGGAAGTTGATGTGACTATGGTCAAAAGATACACACATACACTTTACTGTTTATATGCATGTAAGTGCTGTTTAGATGATAGGTGCTTAAAGCTTACCAGAGGGTTTTCTCGGTTCTCCGTCTGCAGCTAAGTGGTAGTCTGACTGGCGATTTATGGGAGACTTAACCAGTGCCAGAAACTCCAGCTCAATTTGCTTGGAGAGTGGGTAGAATTTCAGATCAGAGTCAATAGGTAGACAGTAATGCCCAGTGTCTATCACCTGCATGAAATGAAGACAAAATAGGCGTATTTCCTTTGCATTTTGCCAATACAGCAACCCATTCCCACCTGTGCATCAGACTGTGAGATTTCGCCAGCCACTCCGGTCTCTTTCTGATTAACAACGACTGCAGGCCCTTCAATCAGCGGGACATTCCTCGACTGGTCAGTAAGCTGAAACTACAGAAAATACATATCAGCCAAATCTACAAGTAAATATACAGTAAGAGCAAATAAGTCCTTGGTAAAAGGCAAAGCAAAATTGGGCTGAACTTAGTTTACAAACCACACCGTACAATTTAGTTTCAGGATTCCACATTCGTGGCCGGGATATACATGTATGTATTCTTCACATGAAGACTTAACACTGCTACAAATGGAAGTACTATAAACTATAAAATACATAATTATATGCAGTTGCTAGCCTATATACAGTACATGTAGGTGTGCATAGGTGGCGTACTTCAGCTTTCACTTCTTCCTCGTCCACAAGAGAATTCATAGCATAGAGCTGCTTGTCTTGGAAACCAATGAACAGTGATGACCTATAAGTGAATTTGAAAATCTACAGTGCGAATTTTCCAACATAATAACATTATACCATATAATTTGAACTAGAGTTCACACGTTGGGGTTAGTTAGCAGAGGACAATCATGAAAACAAGAAAATCATGAAAACAACGCTAGCCTGATATTGAGGATTACAACTCACTGAAGAACAGCATCTGTGGCCTTGATGCCAAATGTATCTGTCCTCAGTGCTAGTACTGACGATCCAGTTAGTCTGTTCATTGTGCAACGAGCAGTGGTTGTGATTGGAACCTTCCTAAGTGCCCCACCCTCCACTGCATAAACAGCTACCACGGGAGACTCAAATGCATTCTGCCATACTAACTTCCCTGCATGTTTATAAGCAAGTGTATAGTTACGTGTCGGAATGTGGAATCGTGAGGTGGGCCAAAAACTAACAAATAATATCTGTGGAAGTGTGATGTACAGTTTACTATACCTGTTAGTCTATCAAGTGATAACATCATACCATCTGAACTAGAGGAGAAATGAAGAAGATCTGCAAGATGAAGACCAGTAATTTAAAGGTCTGGATAAGAACAAGCAAATAATTAATATACTATAATTTGCACAATACCCTGCTAGCCACTACATGTACTATAGTGCAAATGTTGTGATATAAGTACATGTACATGCAGCTACTGTAACTTACCATTTGAAGAGTCTCCTTCGAAGGTGTTTGACACATAAGCCATGTATGTGGCATTCCACCTGACATGTTGAACACATATCAAAAAATTTTCAAACATTTATAACACCAACCTTTGAGTGTTAGTTTCTTTGTCAAAAACAGTCACTGTATAGGCTAAAAAGGAAAAATTATATAAACTATTAAATGAAGGACGGATCAGACTTTCTCACCAGTTCTGGCAATGTGGAGCACTGGACCAGGATACTCTGCTGTGGGGCAAGATAACACACCATCAGTTGTTAACGAATGTAGCTTGGTGCCCGTCAGAAGGTCTACAGCCAACCACACATCAGATTTTCGAGCTGAATAAATTGGAAAAACATGTACATACTAGAAGTTCATTTCATTCCCCACCCCCTTATCAATGTGAGGATAGACGTCAGCATTACAGCAACCTGTTCTCAAAGGATCACGGTCCTCAACTATTATTAATTTCTTTCGCGCAAGTATATATACGCAAGTCACCTGTGTAGAGCAGACCATCACTACTTTGTGATGGAGAGGCATGGACAAGCTCGGGAATGGTCAAAGGAAGTCGCTGTAACAAAAATAATTATGTCCACTATGCAAGAGAGTAACTTAAACTTTACCTCTAACTGATCTCCATTTCTTCCTAATGAGTACAGGCTCCCATCACTAGGGTTAGGTAACAGCTTCAAACTGGGAAAATACAAAATACAACGCTTGTCATGGACTCGATGGCCAGCTTACCTATACGAAGGATCAAGAGGTACATCAAGAACTGGATCTGTTGATAATGTAACCTCAAATTAAACACATGTACTTGAATGACTCTATACTAACGTACATGACGTACCTTCACTTAGTGTCCACAATTTGTTTCCACTAGCTTTGTCTACAGCAACAAGAGCGCCATTGAGTGTCGATATTAGGAGCAACTTCTGATCAGTGAGTACTATGTGATGCTAAAAGAAATATGAATAGCTATTATAAACTAGTACTATCTACACATTAATTTAATATAACAAGCACCCAAAAAGTTCTTACTTCTTTTTTTTCAGCTTCCACATGGCAAGACAACACCAGAAAAAAGACGATCGAGAGGGTAAAGCACCACATTATAATTTCAGTCAATTAGAAGACAATACATAGTCCACGAAACTTGTGATTTCTAAAAAAATGAACATTCTGCTTGTGTTCTTGACCTTTGCACTGTCAGTAAAATAATACCTCGAAAACCACAAACTACCTGCTATAAAGGTACAAGCGCATGCGCAGCAGGTGGTACATAGGTACGTGAGTGCACCGCCACTAAATATAATGGGCATGCATATCATGCATATTATGCATGCACAGAGCTCGAGTTGTATGTGGTGGTCGGGTAGACCGGGAAAGCCTGTTAGTGGCCATTGTATGTGTAGCATGGTAGTTGCGTTGATAAATGTGTGTGTAGGACGGAGGGTTGGCCCAGTGTAAGTGTATGTGTGGTGGTCATGTCATTGTGGGACCTGGAGAGCGGCTGTGGAGGAGAAGGGAACTGGGTCGAGGTTGGCCTGGTGAATTGTATGTGTGGTGGTCGTGTAGACCAGGAGAGCCTGTTAGTGGTTGTTGTGTAAGAGGAGGAGAAGGGAGCTGTTGGCTCAGTATCATTATATTATATGTGGTAGTCGTCTGGATGTTAGAGACGGCCCACTGCCAGAATATATGTGGTGGTCATAGGCCAGGATGACAGTCTGACAGACATGGTTATAACGAGTGTGTGGTGGTCTATTTTTGGTGCAGATTCAGCTCCGGCGGGAGCAATTTCATGGTTGATGGCTAACCATCCCAAGGTGGAAGCAGGAGTCTCTCTGCCAGGCCCGTCTGGTTTGTTGTCGGGGAGCTTGGTTGAGGAAACAAAGGTCCCGTCCATAGGGGAAAGTAGGAATAGCCTCCTACCCCTGCCAGACAAGCTCTGAAGAAAAATGTTGAAGGTAAACTTTGTAGACATGACGGAATTGTTGCAGGAGGTATGGATGTCGGGCGAGGAGGAACTTCCGATGTTTCGGAATGTACTTAATGATGCCCAAAAAGAGGGCCGGTCCGACGTCATGTTGTGGTTCCAGTGTTTCGCCAGCTACGTGGCCATACTCTCATCAAAGTTCCCCTCAGCGACACCAGAGTTGTTGTCGTACATGGCAATGATCATTAAGTGTGCCCGGGATTATGAGGGAATTGCCTGGGCACAATATGATAGGAACTTCAGGAAGGCCAGCGGAAGGCCTTGTGCTGGTCACGCGTTGATCAGACCATATACACAGTGTGTTTTAATAGCAGGTGCATGGTGTGTGCCCACTGCTTGTCTGATACTCACGTGTCAACTCAGTACCCAGAAATACAAAATCAGCCATCTGGATCGGGCGGAAAAACATTCGATCGGTCCGAGCCCAGGTGCATGGTCAGTTTGAGAAAAAACTGAGAAAGTTTGAGGGGGGACCACTCCCAAGTACTGCTGGGTCATACAATGCGGGAGCGACGTGCAAATAATTATGATAGTTGCAAGTTTGCACACGTGTTGGAGTGCAATGGGGAGCACACAAAGGTGTCAAACTATCGTGTATTATAATTATCATGGTGTTTATGGCCTGAACGAACAAGGAATGTGTATTAGCATAGCATCAGACCAGATGGTGGTTGTAATTATCTGCGTGTAAAAAAAAAGTTATCGGTGGATGTTATTGTTGTCTGGTCAGTTCAATGTTATTCCTGAATCGATCACATATATCCATGCATGTGATTTAAAACAGGTGCACTCGCATGAGGTATAGCCTATAGTCAGGTATAATATATATATCTGGCCGACATCAGCTGTGCTGGTCCAGCTGTCTTACCATAACTGGAGTGTAAACATGCATGGGCAGTATAGCTATAGCAGGTATTATTACCTGGCCGAGATCACGCAGTTTTGCTGGTCTCACCTAACTGGAGTTGGGGTGTCAAATTAAGTAGTAGGAATCAGAGCTGTTGTTCATTGTGGATGAACACACATATGGCTCACGTTGTTTTCATTGTACAGGTGGCTAACAGGAATGTAAGGAGTTCTCTTTAGCATATCGGCGTGGCCTACTATTTGGTAAGAAACAGGGCAGGCCTGAGGGGGCCCGCGCTCTTGCGGCTGCTAATTGTACATTATGTGCATGGCAAACAATAATTATTGGGGTTGAAATAACTGGTTGTGTCACACCAAAAGTGCCATGGAGACATCTGTCAGTGATTAATAGCCTTAATTGGCGTAATTTAAAGTAATTGGCTAGTATTTTCATCAGTCTCATTGGGAGCTCGAGTTGAAAAGTGTGAATGATAAATTATACAGTGCATCCAGCTTTGAGAGTAGATTACCACAACTGCGTGAGTAGTTGTACTTAAATGTTAATATCTTTTGATTGGAACGAAATGGTGCTGATACCATCGTGTAGGTGAATGAATATAAGCTATACAAAAAATTCACATGAGTAGTTGGCTATCCTTAACCTGTGTGTTCACAGTGTATATAATTCATGATTTACTGGTTTTCAGGTATACTTTTGGTTAGAGTGAAGCTTAGCTTTCTAATGTTTGTAGTAAGTTTACAGGCTACATAATTTTGATACCAAGAACATCCTCTACAGTATATGCTTCATACATTCCATCATAATTATGATTCCATTGCTGAGCCTTAGTCTCATGAATCAGCCGCACCTTTGGTGTCCAAAGGTGCGGCTAATTCATGAGACTATGCTGAGCCTAAGTAACTATTTTCTATGACAGCAGTCATTTTAATTAACCACATACGTGGGCGTACATAACCGCCCAATAACGCCCACTCATAAGTAAGCCTCGAGGCTAGATCTCGACATGAAGATATTTTTCTTTCCTTGAACACGTGGATGTGAAGTGTGTGAAGTGTGTTAGGTAAGCTATCTTTTTTAATCCTTACTTTCTGCCGTAGTGTAGTGAAATTTGTTGATAGCTACGCCTTGCAGAGCAAAGTAGAAGTGCAACATATCACATTTGTGGTATTTGGTAGGGTCGAATGACTCATCCACACTCTCTTCTTCTGTTGTGTAGTATAGTGACCAAGTAAAGCAAAATGCCTCCAAAATTTGACCCAAACGCGATATCTATCGGTAAGCAAAGTATTTGTATGCACTGAGTACTGTTTTAATACTGTGGATTGTTCATCCTATATTATAGTTTGCCTGAGGGCTGTAGGCGGAGAAGTAGGTGCTACATCATCACTTGCTCCTAAACTAGGTCCTCTCGGTCTAGTAAGTATTAGTTACTTGTAATGATAATTATAAAGGCAAACCATCGTATTGTGTTCGTTTTTATAGTTGCACAGTATAATAGCTATTACTTTCTTTCTCCTTTTTAGTCTCCCAAGAAAGTAGGTGATGACATTGCCAAAGCAACTGGGGACTGGAAGGGTCTAAAAGTTACAGTTAAGTTGACTGTACAGAACCGGCAGGCCAAGATAGAGGTAGTACCCAGTGCTGCTTCTCTAGTCATCAAAGCACTGAAAGAGCCAGCAAGAGATAGGAAAAAGCAGAAAAATAGTGAGTCACCGAGCACGCAATTTATTAGGAAATTACTAATTGTTAGATAGGATCTGTCGTTCCTAGAGATAGTTGGGCAAAGTCCAACCAACCCACACTCATGATTGGGTATCAGTAGTCTCACGAGCAGGCGTGGGAGGGAGAGAACGTCTGGTCACTATCGCAGCAATTCCGTGGACCCAGAATGTTGGCAGTGCCAATCAGATTTGTCCACACATAGTGGGCGGTAACACCCCGTGTATTTTCCTATTATAGCATAAAATGAACGTGAAAAGAAGGATTATTGACTCTAGCAAAGGCTAATTTTAGTGTTGAACCATACCTGGCTGCGAAGGAACTCGGTTACAAGAAGCTCGAGACCAAGCAAGAGCTAGCTAGCTGCGAATGAAAATATTTGTCTACATGTGAATTTGGGTAATTAACAAATACCTTGCACGTGAATACATTACTCAGTGCCATGGAATTGCTGCAATAGTGACCAGACGTTCCCTCTAGGACTAGGGTATCAGTACTAGTAGCAGTTTTGTTTCACTGGTACTTGAGGCAGAGTATTATTTGACAACGCATGGCTCAAGGATGGCTTAAGGGTATAACTATTTGACTGGATCTAGCTATAATTCAAGAAATACCTCAGAGCTCTCTTAGAGAAAGTAGAAGAATACTGTAGCCTGTAATGCAAGATTTTAGTACAGGCGGAAATAAACTTTTTCAGACATCTAGAACACATCTAGAACATTAGTCTCATGATCAGCTGTCTTTCTTTTGGAAAGATCGTCGAGCACTCTTTACATGGGCTACGGTGGATTCCAACGTGACCAGTGAGATTGCTCATAAGTGACTTGAATAGGAGGCAACAAATATGAAACTTTACATGCGGTTGAGCAGCAAGCTGTGATGTGGTTACATTTTTGTGGTTTTGTTAGCTTGTACAGTGATGCAATACATCCCATTGTGCTATGACTTCACATAAAGAGTGGTCAGATGTTCCTCCCTGAGAGGTGCGGCTGATTCCTAGAGCACAAGGAGAGGCACAACCAGCTACCCCAAGCTTAAGGATTCTGGAGAAGGCACACGTAACACGTTTTGTCCTTATTGGTAGCACAACAAAACCTAAAACAAAGACAATTAAGTTCAATTAATACAAGGATACTACTGTTTAAGCTTCATTCATAGACGCTAAGATAGGCTATGCTTCTTTTCTAGTAGCAACATATCTGGCAGGAGCTGTTTCTGCATATCTGGAGAAACACAGTGACCCAACTTGTAGTCAGCTAAATTGAGCTATAAGGTTTCTCTGATTGGGGTGCAAATTTTTTGCAGTGGAACTGTTACAAGTACTGATACTCAACCATGAGCGCGCGTTGGTTGGACGCCACCCAACTAGAGATAACGCGATACAGTAGTGCTAGAAATTGTTGTACGTATAGCAGGGCTCGCACTAAAATAATTAGCATGGCTGTTTTAATCTGACAACATGTAATTTTGCTCTGACATGCAAAGTTGGCTATACAAATCAGATAATTACAGGTACACAAATGTTCTTGTGCATGAGGCTGGCAGCATGATCTGCGAAGTTGGACGCTCGGAATATTCCTTGAGCCATCAATAAACTCTTTCAAGTTTCTTAAGCCTAATAGCGAAACTTTGTAGAAAGAGACCCACCAGCCAATGAGAGAGAGAGAATAGACTAAGAACTTCAGACAGTTAGCTTGCTCTCAGCTAGCTAACTACATTCAATGTACAGCCACGAGGTAATTTTTAATTCGTGGTCGTTTTTCAATGATCCATTTATCCACACTTCTTGTTCTGAGCTACTAGAACTCCGACAAGGGCTCTTACTAGTGCTAGAATAGCTAACCCGTATAGCGATCTCTGGCTAGCTCTATATATTAATTATGCTCCGACAAAATGTCTGACTAACACGTGCAATGATCAGTCACGTGCACATAATGACCTAGCTGGTGTAGACTGTAATTTCGAGCCCCGGTTATAGTGAGGTAATAAGATTTTAGGGTAGTGTTCGTGGCCTTTTTTATTTTTTCGTGAGCAAGTGCTGAGTCTATAGCTGACCTCTAGGAAAGTTTCCTTGCAAAAATCTAGAAGTGCAGTAACAAATATTACTCGCCAAAATTACGCATTTAGCTAAACAATTTTTACGAAAAGTACCTGCTTTAATACGGTGTTACGTAGCAAGCAGTTAGGAATCCAATCCGTGGCATTGCATAGATAGTGTAAAGAACTGGCCTGCACAGGGGTGGATTCTTGTCTTGAGAGCATCGTAGTGTCCTTTGTTGCCCTTGTTGCACAAGGAACCATACTATTGATTTCTAATCGTTTATGTAATTCTCTGCCATTTTAATCTCTTTGTAGTGAATTGGTGATATAGCTTGTGCCCATTATAGACAGGTTTTCCTGTTTACGAGTGTCGTTTGTCTTAGTACGTCTATTATCTGGACCCCTTTATTCCAGAGTCATATCAGATATAAAATATAAAGTTTCTGTTCAACGGTGTAAATACCTGTTGGTATTACTTTAATTTGACGTAATGTTTCAATAATGATACATGGCATGGTAAGATGGTGTGATTAATTATTTATGATGAAATGTGCAACAAAATTGAAAGCACCGCAGGAACTAGCACGAGTCTGTAATTATCAATGGCTGCAAGCTCATTGAACAGTGGCTGCTACCAATAGCTAGCGTTCTAGTGCAGAGCTAACGACATAATATGTTGCTACACACGAGCCTTCAAAACCATAATTCGAGAACGAAGCATTGTTTTGCTCCAAGAATAGAAACTCTTACTTGCACTTCATTCATCACTGAACAGTTGTAGCACTCTACACACACAGACGCATTACCGTATACCTCGCTGCGCATGCACTAACTAACATGTACTGCGTTTTGCTACTGCCAGCCTTGCATTATTGAACTAGAGTGAATTAATGACAGGTTCCTTCAATTATTGCTGATTCGGCTAGTGCATTCTGTATCAATTGTGAAGTAAAAATGAATCACAACTGCTTTATTCTCTAGCTGTAATTCCAGAGTCCTAAACACTCATTTTAGTACTTACTTACCGCGTAGCTGCACAAGGAGAAGATCTACGGAAACTATTTACACTCGCCAGTAGTGTCTACATAACTTCATGTGTAAAATAAAATAATGGGTTTGGTGTATACTAGAGAACAGTAAATACGGGGAGAGCTAAAGCATATTATTTTATAGTGTATAATAATAAAATTATGACTTTCCTCTCAAAACACACGCACAGTTAAGCACAGTGGAAATATCACAATGGAACAGGTGTATGAGATAGCCAGGATTATGCGTGTGAGATCAATGGCCCGCTTGTTCTCGGGAACTGTGAAAGAAATTCTGGGCACTGCTCAGTCTGTTGGCTGCACTGTAGAAAGTGTTAATCCTCACGACAAAATTGATGAAATAAATGATGGCACTCTGGAATGTCCTGTAAGTTAGTTTCTGTGCATTCTTATATTGTTTTAACTCTGCTGTTTGCAGGATGAGTGATGAGAACAATTTCAAAAGGAACTGTAATAACTATTATACTGGACACAAAAATGTTTTGATACAGTGTTGGTTGGTAATAGATGTTTGGTGTATTATCATAATATCTGACATTGGTCACTACTACGATGTCTTTGAGAGTTTGACGTTTCTGTCCTTGGAACTTCCCAGTCTGAAAGGGAACTATAGAAACATAATCCACTGGTTGCATGTGAGTATTCACCTACCTGGTGTCATTAGCCACAGCTGCTGGCTCTGAGAGATGTAGTACTTGTTCTTCCTCAATTTCTTTTTTTATTGGAAGTTGCTCTCTGTTGCCTTGAGGTATGGAGTGAGTTGAGTACTTAAACTGTGCATCTAAGAAATCACCACTTCCATCGATATCAGTGACCGTCTTCCACACATGCCCAAGTTCATTGACAAAACCACTGTCTGTAACCAATAGCAGTAGTTGACCCTGTATATACAGATGCATGTGACTAAAACTATGAAGGATTATATTTACAGTCAGCGTACTCTAGCAGGTAGCCGTGGGTGCTTAAGGGGGGAATAAAGCCAAAAAATAGACGCGGGCTAGAAAAATCATAACTCCACCCTACTACCTCCTATGAACTCTATGTTGGTCTTAATCTTTGTTTAAAGATGTATTTACATCATGTATAGGTACCGATAACTGAGATAGTACGTATACAGTGCAACAACCAAAGAGTAGATTTTTTTTGGTACACATTTTTTACATTTTGTGATATAAAATATAAATAAAAGTGATATGATCTATTTGAGTGCAGGTACTGAAAGTTCAACTATTGGCGATTCCATTGGACCACCACCTGTTACATCACATGACATCATCAGTATAAAATGGCTGTCTGAAGATGTGTACTTCCGAAAATATGTTAGGAATAGAAGTAGCTTATTTGTTTGAGTTAAGATCTGAAATTTGTTGTGTATGTACCTGAGTATATTCCTAATCTTTTGAGCTTCAACAGAAGTCTGGGCTACTAGTAAGTTCAGAGAAATGTATATATTCGATTTTATATTAGTTAAGGTCTGGTTTTTGAGGAGCATGTACTACAATAGTGTACTTTTCATCTGTACATAGATAGTAGAGGAGAGGGATTGGAAACGCATGCGTGGGACTCAGTACAATTTCGGCCCATCCGTGTCTCGCCTACGCCCACGCAATGCTGTAGCGGTAACTGAAGCAAGGCATCTTTTTAGAAGGACAGAGAAGTGCCTTGGCCTCAGGGATATCGCACAGGGCTATGCCAGTTAGTACTATGCTCTTAGTACCTAGTATAGTTGTAACCTTAACCTAGAAGTGTCTACTAAAGGAGTTTCATGAGTTTTTTTAAGCTTTCCTTGACTGGCTGAGGATTGTGGGATTTTTTTATCTCTCCAAAAAGAAGTACAACCTGTTTGAGATTGAAGACAAGTACAGTGGTATGTTAAGTGTTTTTTAAATGTAGCAACTTTGTGATTGACTCTCCATGGTAGTATTTGCTGACAAATTTATTATCACACTCATGACTTTCACTTGTGGGATTTTGTGGAAGTGTAGGTGTTGAAGTAGCAAATGTATATAGGCTAGAAGTGACCCTTTAATGTTACTACATGCTATTGTACACTTTATTTGTAGTTATACGAATGGATCGGCAGGCGAAAACTCCTCTAATACTAACTTCTGAAACACGAATGGAAGCTAGTAGCCTAACTTGATCCTAGTAGCCTTCCTGCCTGTCTCATGTCTCTTTCTGGCTAGTCAGTAGTAGCCTTCCTGCCTGTCTTTTGGCTGTTAAAGATTAAAATACTAAAATTATCATAGGACAAAGGTCAATTTCTAGTGACGGAGGCAGGAAAGGAAGAAATTTAACCGTGACACGCATGGGCCGGGCATTTACGTATGCGTTTCCAATCCCTCTCCTCTACTATCTATGATCTGTACTAACTTACAGGAGTTAGGCTAGCCTCTTCTTTGCTATTGTCAAAAACAGTGCTTTTTATGACTTTTGGGTCGATTTGGCTACGTAGTAAGCTCAATTGCCACGCCCCTATGACACAGAATGACCAACACCAACTGTGTATTTGCAGGTAGACATCACATGACCTTTGGATGTAGCAAATAACAACAAGATGATTTGTGATGTCACAAATCAATGAATATCATTGCATACGTCATCCAACTGGTTATGGCAAGTCCTTTTGCTTTGCCCTATTGATTGCCAGCAATATTTGATGTGATTAGCTATTTACACTGTAAATTGCAATGATCATGCTGCTGTAAATTACAGCGGTATATCATTACCACAGGCTGAGTCATTCCAGGCTCTTAACGATTATTGGTGCACGTACAGTCTTCCCTAAGACCCCACAGGAGGTACAACAGGCGCAATGTAGCTTTAGTAATAATATTAGTCCGCTAATTATACGCCCACGTGTTACTGCGGAGTGTATTCACAGTACCGCGCCTGTCGTACCTCCTCAGCTAAGACCCCAAATGTTGTAAGACAGGAAGTGCTACAAGTAGCCTCATCATAATAAGAGAAAATTTTTAGAGCTAGCGAAAACTTTTCACTTTTTGAGCAAGCTTTTCACACCATCAACGTAGCAATGTCAATACGGAGCCAATGTCTGTCTTGTAATGTGTGCATGAGTAAAGCCAGGTAATAACAGAGATTGAAGAGAAGGGGATATGAAACTAGATCACGTGAGCTTATGTGCTTAATGTAAAACAGAGTAAAAAGTTTAGGCACTCTGCCTTGAATAGCGGTTTAATTTGTAAATAAAACAAAACAGCCCCATGGGAAGCTGGATGACTCACTTGAAGGATTATGATCATATAATTGACTAGCCACAGATTGTTCTAAAATATATTTGGTGGCAATAAAATCCAAAATCCCAGATTCCCTGGTTTATTGGCCTTTGTGGGACTGTAGCAGAAAGCAAGTTGGTTTTCATAAGATGGTTCAGTGATGGGTTTTAATGTTAGCTATGTATTCTATGGTATGGTGCCTGTCTCAAAGGCTAGGTCGCTCTGATGCTGAAAGTAAATCAATTTTTAGTGTACAATTTTGCAACATTTTGCTCCAGGACAAGCACAAGAGGTCAAAAAAGTTGAAGTGATCGAACAAGCTGTCTCTTGGCTTTTAGCTGAGGAAACAGTCCACTCTTGCATTTAACATCAACTTTGTTCTATATGTAGCAGCAAGTCCAGAGATACAGTCCCACAAAGTATTTTACATGATTTTACATAGAACTTGCAGTAAAGACAACGGTGTCACGCCCATTTTGGGCAACACGGATTGTATGTACACGCCATCAAGTTTCATATCCCTCTCTTTTCAATCTCTGGTAATAATAGCTGCATTTTTCAATAGACTCATCCTGGGGCCATACTATCAAATCTCTAAACATGCTCACGGTACTATGGCTCATACTTTACGCTAGTAAAACATAATTCTGTTTATTACGTCATATCATAAAGCAGTACGCAATATCATGTTTCCATTTAATCCGCCCACACAAGACATACATACATACATACATCACACAAGCGTTACCCAATCTTGGTCTGTGTATCAACACGTATGTGAAACACGTGATGCGTTGTTCACGGTAAAATCTCATAGATTGAAAGCATAAACTCAACCGCTTTTTCCGAGGAGGGGCCTAATTAACAACTTATAATTGAAGTGTATGACAGTATGAGATCATGATGTACCTGGCGTTTGAAAATAGTGTTGAAGTGATTGTTTCTGAAGAAGACACACATATCTCCTTCTTTAATTACTCTGTTAAGCTCACAAAGACCATGATGAGTTAGCTGGCTGGAGTTGATTTCTAAGAATTCCTCACAAATCAAAGCTGTTGATACATGAAACAGACATAAAATAACAATGTAACAAGTGGGCAACCCACGAACCATTTTGAATGTTGATCGGATCAGCAGAGTTTTGATTATTGATGATCATTTCCACCAGCTGGTTGTACGACAGCGTACACACCACATCATAAGTGTGCCGATCCTGAGGGTCTACTAACCAGCCATGATATAGCGGAACTTGAAACAAATCAAATATTCCAGACTCACTTGTGAACTCAAAAGACTGCACACTGAAATAAACTTTTGTTATGAAACTACATGTATGATACTGCACTAGCTTATCAATATTCTAATACAGTTTGCATCACAATAAATGCCTGCACTTGTCTTACAGCTCCACCAAATTTGAGGCAGCAGAGATACAGTTTCATAATTAAAATCTGCTTCCGGAGGCGGAGGACATCACTCTTTCTTTATTACCTCCAACCACAGTTTACAAGATGATTGGAATGCAATTAAAATGTCCTCCGGAAGCAGATTTTAATTGACCATGACTATCCTCAGGTCTGGGGCCACTAGACCACTCCCTTGCACGTGATCATCATGATACATGTAGGTGCCAGGGAGAGGGTCTGGCATTTAGAATCACTTTCCTTGGTTGAGATGTCCAAAATTGACATATCTAATCGGATTCGCAAGAATCCAATTAACTGACACATGACTCCCACTCACGGAAGAGGTTGGTAGTACTTGACCTTTGTCGTTTTTGTAACTCTCAGTAGGCAATGGCTAACTTAAATTCCGATATCAACTAAAAGCCTCGTTACCACGCCCATTTGTTGACATCTGAGAACCAAGAAAAGTGACTGTTGTCCAGACTAGCTATCCTCCTCTGGTCTGTACGGGTATAGTATCTACATAGACCATAGCCTTTCTAGCAGTAGCATGCTTCGCCGTACGAATCTCCTAAAGTGGGGTTGAAGGCATAGTGGTCACGTTATTGATGTTTGACCATCTTTGTTGCAAATATGGCTACAACCACACGTTTAAAGGGCTAGGGTATCTAGATCACCCAGCTGTAAGACAGGTGCAAGCCTTTATTGTGATGCATAAAAGTTCAGAAGTCTGCAGTGCAGATTTTTTTGTGAGCGTCTGATTTTTAGAGACGGCAGAATAAAGTGTCAGTGTAACCTGTTAAACTTGACGTTGACATCAAGACCAGTTTGCAGCCTAGGAAAAGCTGCCATAGCATCTTGCATGTTCTGTTGGTAATTTGCAGAATGATAATCAGCTAGTGGATTCTCCAACAGACAGCTACCAAGTAAATCCATGAGGTGAGAGGACGACACCAGAGTTTCTCCACCGCCGATTTTGATACGATGTGACAGTAGCAGAACATTGGCCAATGCGATGAGAGGACAGGGGCCGTTTTCATTCTGCAGAGGGTATTATTATAATTATGTAACATTAGCCTCGATCCCAGGCCGCAATTTATCAGGGAAGTGGGCCTGGTATCGACTACTTGTGCATGTGCTAATATCCCCCGGTATCTGGGGGCTTTGGATAACATCGTATATGCTCAGTAAAATAATGACATCACAACAAACGGAAGTGGATTGGATAGAAAGTTCGATTGAAGGTTTCTAGCCCATCAGATAGCATTCTCTGATAGCTACCCTTAGCCTGCTATATTAACAAAAGACTTATAGCCTGCAACTGTGGATGACAATCGTCTGAACGAAGTGGCCTGTCCATATAGGTATGGACTGGCCACGCCCATCTAACACTAAGTTTGGTGAAAGTCTACTATAGTACTGCTACTGAAAGTTAATAGCTGTACAACAAACCTACACAGCTCTGTCTCTAGCTAGCTAGCTATTATAATAATATAGCTCTGTGTATATGACTTTAAGGATATTATCTCTGATGAGTTCAGTATTATAGGAAATTTTACGGGGAAAAATATCCGATAATTTTGCGCATGCCCAAGCAGTCAGTAGCAGGCCTTCTTTTCTCTTCGAAGGCCAGTGAAGGAGGCTAATAATTATAACATGAGCCATGAGCTGCATAACACAAGGGACACATTACAATATCTAGATCTAGATCTAAGGTAGTTAAATTAATACAGAGTGTACTAGTGTATGCACGTTCGACAAACCATGCAGCTGTGGATCCAGGGCTTATTATGCCTCGGTGCGCATGCGCATGGGAGGTATACGGTAGTGTGTTTGTGTGTGTGTCTGCTACAGCTGCTCAAGGATCAACGAAGTGTAAGTAACAGTTTCTATAGGCTTTTAGTCATGTTTTCGATTTTAATTCGCAAAATAATGTTTGGTTCTCGAGTTTGGAATGCCATTGCAGCCTTTTCAGAACAGTGCGTAGAATAACTTGTGTTGCTTCTACTTAGTAGTTAGCTCTGCACTAGAACGCTAGCTATTGGTAGCTGCAAGAGTGAGAAGAGAGCTGCTGATGCAGCCATTATAATGTTCAGACTTGAACTTTTGGCATAGATAGTTTTTAACAACAATCATGGTCGATCATTACCCGAGTTTCCCTGGCCTGTGACCAGTGCAAAACTCATGATTAGTAGCTTTATGTTATATAGCTTTGGCACCTCCACCAAGGCACCAGCACCCGCGGTGCTTTCATTTATCAGTAAATAGTGAACTAGTTATAAAGCAAGAGCAAGATGGGGGAGATCCTAGGATTAGATGACGGAGGTGCTCATGGCGCCACCACCCCCACTTTTGGTTACGCCCTTTTGTCGGCCACGCCTACCAGTTTATCTTCAGTTACCATGGTTATCCATGGACGAAGAAAAGTGTAAGAAATGGCTGGTTTTTTAGGCGTTGTAACTATCACTATTAAGCTATAGAATAGTTGCAGTAAGTGTAGCTTCCTCTCTGGCTAGCAGTTCAAGAGCAGTGTTGGTTGAACTACTGAGCTACTCGAGTCTGGATGGGGGTTAAGCACCACCCAGTGTACGCCACCGCATTACTTTACTAAGATTACGCACACTTACCTGGGTAACGATTGGAACAAACTCATCATCGCCCGGACCCCACGGTATCCACTTCAATTGGTAATAGATTTGATTATTGACTACATCTGAAGTTCTTTCAGGTTGGTCCTGCACATAAAAAATAGATACCTTGTAGTTGGCAGATTCTTAGCCATGTACAAAAGTAAATACCTGAGCCATAGCCATATAGAATTGTCGCACTGCACTGAGATCGAAGCAGCTACTGTACAGGTACGTAGCTGGGTACGTACAGGTATAATGTAATTGTTTGACAGATTTCACGGGGTGTAGATAAGCTCAACAGCTGTATTGATTTTTCTAATTACAGCACAGTTGCTTTGAATTCAGCCGCCCTCCTAGTGCATTTTGCATTCTTGCGACTTTATTTTGTTTACTATAGAGCTCAAGCCACTAAGTTTAACCACAACTTCAAAAGGCGTTATGATTTTGAAATAATTATTGTTGATGAGTGATGACCAGTACAGTGCAGCTAGCTCTAGCCTCGATCCCAGGCCGAGTTTTCGCTTTTATAATGTAGGCAACCGTTATAAAAGCGAAAACTCGGCCTGGGATTAAGCTAGCTCATGACAGCTATGGTATAGTGTTTCACCCACGCATCCAAACCTTGTATGAATATCATTATAATGTACATTCCTGTGGCATATAATCACGTGTATGGCCCTTGTGGTCTTGTAGTATTGTACACAACACAAGCAACACACAAAACTATCACAAGCTGGAAGATACTATGCTATAGCAGCAGCTACTGCACTGTAGTACTAGGTAAGTAGGTATTATTTGATTACCATGTTCAGTGATAGGTGAATTATGATGATTTTATGATGATGATTATGATGATGTGTTGGTTGAGGTAGGCTCCCTGATACCACCATTACGGAATCTGGGGCAAGCTAACTCTGACAAAAGTGCAGTATAATAAAAGTTCCTTAATTTTGATAGTTGTAGTTCCCACCACCTATTGTCTCTGTTGATACGCTCGATGTGAATGTCTTTGTTTGTTCGTAGTACGAAATCACACCATTGTGTGTCAGTACAGTACATTTGACATTGTATTTGATAATAGTAGTCATCTTCGTTTCAGTTGTATGTTATTTGTCTTCTTATCAACTTGCAGGCAGAAACTTGACTTCGTACATGCTTCTGTTAGCATTTTATCCTTAGCAGAAAAAGGATTTTTAATCTCAACTAGTCCTTGAGGATGGGATGTTTCACTTGGGTTGTTAACTAAACCAGCCAGCCAATTGTTGTGCTCTGAAATGAACAAGCCACATGTCTTAACTTCTAAATCTGGATGACCATTCCTTCGTTGGTAAGCAATATATTGATGTGTTGTTTGTTCTTCCTTTTCTGAGCCATAACGTGTAGCTTCGTTGCCTCTAAATGTGCTGTACAGTAGATCTTTGACTTTATTACTCTTTTTTGTCGTCTCTTTCATTTTCGCTATTCCTCCCACTCTTGATGCTGTAATTCTCTTCCTTCTCTCATACTTCCACTCATCATTCTCTGCCTGTTGTCTTGTTTTCTTCTCAATTGTTTGTGCTTCTTCGCAAGTGACGACCACTTTTGTCTGGTAAAAGCTTGTTTTCAACTCTTCAAGTCTCTGCGAGGAAATGTCTTCAGTTATTTCATCCGGAGAAACTCCTTCGTCATGCCTAGTGTAAGCTTTGCGAGCTGCAATTGAGTTATCTATTTTAGTGTACTTGCTTTTTCGTCTTTGTTCTTTTGCTTCATTTGTTCCTTTTCTCTTTCTGTCATTAGAGACTGTCTTAGCAGAACGTTCTGCTGCGTCAGAGAATACTTTATTTGGCATCGATCCTGCCATCTGTTCCCAGGTCTGTGGTCCCCATTTTCTTCCAAGGTTCTGCCTAAGCCCTGCTCCCATGCATCTGTGTTCCCAAGAGCCACTCTGTGATCGATTGATGACCTTCCCACGACCTTCCCACCGTCAAATTTAGCACGAATATGCATCCAACATTCTGCCAGATTTGTTGTCTCGTTTCCTATCAGCTGAGATGCTTTGCTCACAAGTCGATTTAGTTGTACCTGAATGTCATGGTAAAGTCGTGGGTCCACGTTTGTTGGTGTGTGTCCACCTTGTCGAGCTTCCAATCGTACCATCGGATCGTCATCAACAGTTTCACTCCACAAAGCCTCTTGTGTAGTAACAATACCTGTGATTAATATCAATACATATTTACACTTGCCTCAATTAACGTTATGTTTTTATTCTGTAGGTCTGAACTCACCATCAAGCACGTCATCATTGTCTTCGCTGTTTTCACTGGAAGTTGACGGTTGAGATGTGGACTGAGTGAGCGAGGGAGATATTGTTGCGGATGAGAGCTTGTCTTACAAAAGTCAGGGCTGCAGTCATCGTGAAAGCCAAAACAATGACGTGGTCCATTCTGCAAGTCACGTTTGAGTGATATCAGGGCCTTCTTCGGGTCGCTCCTCATCCTGATTGCAGCTCGAGCAGCAGAAACCAGTCGCTTTCTTGTTTTCAGCGTAAGTCCACCAGTTCCCTTGTAGGATGGGTTATCCTGAACAAGCCTCTCAAGAGCACCTCGGTAACACTTGCAAGCGTGATTCGCACATTCCAGCTTCTTGATGGCATGTCCCCACCCTGGAACATTCTGTATGAGCGTAGGATGCACAGAACCATCTCCGTCTCCTATGAAGTGTATGTACCGCACACCATGGACCTGCTCAGCTTCAAGGAACCCTTCCAGGATAATGTCTGTCTCCATTTCAGAAGATGACTTGTTCCAGTTGCGGAAACAAGCATGCTTGTCAGGCGAGATGTTTCGTGCACAGGCATGGCAGTACTTATTTCGCACACCTATGTAGAGAAGCTTGCCGGTCTCCTTGCCAATAATGATGGCAACACCTGAGTTTGCATTGTAGGAGTGCTTGTGTGACCGCTTGCTCCATCCTCCGTCTACAATAACTGTGATAGCTGGAACGCCTTCATTATAGCTCCCCATTTCCTCTGCTATTCTTTTCTCCTCCCGTCCTGCTTTGGCCATTGACTCGATTAAATTTTGCTTCCAAATCTCTTCGATATTTCTCTCAGTTGAGATGAAGCTCACTTTCGTCATGGTGGGAATTCCCAGAACACTCATTTGCTCCTCCAGCTGAGAATGACCACCCCGTAGCCATCTGCCCCCACACCGCAGCAAGATTGCACTCCCACCTAAACACAGAGAGTTTTGTTTGTAAACGATTTGTGTGCATGTTTACCTGGAATAGGCTCGAGGACCCTTAACTTTCTTTGATGTGTCCAGGTTGAAGTACATTTCGCAATTGTTACATTCGGCCTTCAAGATTGAAGCCAGTCCATCTCTACTCTCTCCACACAAAGAAATGGAGCCGTTACAGCTACTCGAGTGTTGTGTCAGCCTGTCAGTATACTGTTGAAGTTTATCTAAATTCACAATTCTGTTTCCTTCTAGACATTTGTTTTTTGTTCCACTGTTTTTGTCAGCACCGGTACCGGTCATGGAGGTATGAATCCTCTTCGCCTTTGCTGGCCACTTCTTCACATACACATGCCTGTAACTATTTTTATGCCTCGAGGCGTAGCCGCATGAGGGATACGGTAAAGCTGACCGTGTGTGTCTGTCTGTCTGTCTGTGTGTGTATTCCAGCTATAACTGCTCAACGGTTGCAATGCGACGAAAACTAACAGCTTCTATAGGCTTCTAGCCAAGTTCTCTTGGATTTTGATTCGTGGATTAGCAAACTAAAGCTTCTTTCTCGAGTTATGGCTAGTTTAACTCACATTGAAGGCTGTTGCAGTCTCTTCAGAATCTTTCATAGCGTCCATCTGTCCGCACAAACTTTCTATTCAACATATGAGTTAGCCTTGCACTAAAGCGCTAGCTTTTTGTTAGCTACAATACTCAGAAAATATCTGTTAAAACAGCTAGCTAGCTAGCAGTAGCCATTTGTGAAATTGATCTCTTTGGACACACCCTTTAATTATTCCTGTGGATGTAATGCGCATGCGCGCTCAATCCCCACGTGTGAGAAATAATATCCAAGATCCAGATCCAGATCCTCCTGGCAGAATCATCTTTGTCTTGAAGGCCTGGTAAGCCACAAAACACTACCATATAACAATATACTAATTAGATAACAATATGCATGTACACAGGTCTTTTCTTCTTAGATATTATATACACTGAACTACAGATCCTGGAAGAATCAATTTTCTTCTTTCTTGAGGTCCTAGTAAGCCACATAATACAACAATAGATGCATGTAAATAAGTCTTTTCTTCTCAGTGACTTTATATAGATAAGCTAACTTTAATATAAAATTCATTATAGAAACTAATATAACACTCTAATACTTTTCAGCGAAAGCAAAACCATGGCGAGAGGCATTAGCACAGCGCCAGCTTGAACACTAGTTGATTTTGTTTTCCTTACTTCCCATCTCATAGATCTCATAGAAAAGCTCTCTTTTGTATGCATCTTATGTTTTCAATGTACCCGCTCGAAAAACCTGTAATTGCGTGGGTGTCTATTGTTTGCGGTACAGGCATTACCAGCTTAGAGCTGCAACTTACTTTGTTGTCAAAATTTAGACTGGGTAGACTGAGAAATCTTGAACTATAGCTTCTATCTATTTATATGAAGGAAGGGGCAGGGCAACACAAAGAGAAATGTTGAAAATTGTTAAGCCAGCCGTAGCTAGCCTTCTGTTTATAAAGAAATCGAACGTAGTTTTCGATACTTACCACCTACTCGTGGCTATAACTCTTCCGTACGAACGTTTACTGCTCGGATCTCTTTGTGTCGCCCTCTGAAAGGTATCTATCTACATATATTTGTCAAGAAACCTTGCTTGAAGTGCCTATTGTTCACATAAAATGACGACAAAAATTGTGTTTATACTTGTAGACTAGATATCCTCTTGTCTCATTCATGTATCTTCATAATCATGGAATTCTTACACACAACAATAGCAATAGAATTGATAATCATACAAAACACGTTCTGTAGACTTCATTGATCCTGCAAAAAGAGAAAAGCTGCCAAAAAAACTCATGAATATTCATGAGCAATCACTATACCGTAACCTAGCCTCGAGACCAGGCCGATTACGTAGGCCTGGATTCGAGGCTAGAGTACAAAACCACAACACATGCACTTGCTCTGGTGAGGTTTTGCTTGCTGTAAAACAGTACTAGTTGGCAACTTAGCGGTGAGCACTGACCTAGCTAAGTTATGACAGACGTGCTCCATTGTACTTTCAAATTACAATGTCATGATGAGCTTGTAGCTGCCTGCGCGTGTATATATGGTAGACTAATGGTGCATGTGGAGAGGACCCTAGGCTGCATATGTATAGCTCTAAACAATAACTTCATTACTGCTATAGTGCAACCACAAAGATCAGTCGACCAAACTTTTCAGAAGGGGCCATATTTTTCAGTCCCCATGGACTGAAATTTTCATTGAAAAATTGGTCCCCAGACTATTATTTCTTTTTTCAGTGACAGGCCTACCTCAGGGTCAACTATTGAAGGCTTTTCCTATGAACTGAAAAGTCAGTGTGATATATAGGTGTCAACTAAGACCTACAACAGCTAGCTCACATACTATAAGTATAGTTGCACAAAAGCACTCAACCAATAAGGTATACACCTGGTGACATGATTCAGTTTTTGAAGGGCTTGTGTATAGTCTACTGAAGAGTCTTTTGGTATACCATCAGATGATTCACCTCAAGCTACAATACCATCCTCGTAATCGTCACTATATCTCCTTATATTCTGATGGGAATAAAACTGTTAGAAGCTAACAGTTCCAAACAATACACTATAGAACAGGCGAACAAATTAAGCATTAACTGCTTTTCCCCTGAAAACGCGCAATTTTTGCACCTCAAGAAAATTTCTTTATAATTATGGTATGTATACGGTATACCCAAGAAATTAGAGAGCACCTGTTCTCATATCAACATGTCACACTTTATGCTTTGCACAACTGTACTATTACTATACTGTGTACAGTAGTCTATGGAGTACACGAAACATTTATCTGTCAATGCATAATTATGTGTCCCTATAGATTATAGTTATTACATGGCTATCATAATAATTAACTACTTTGTTGCCTTGAAGCCATTTGCTACATGACAGAAGTGAGTGTATTAATTCATATATACTCCTGTCCCACAAATAACGAGAATGAGTCTCTAGTGATTTGACAGTTTTTGTGGTTTAGGTTTAATTATACAGAACTGACCATGCACAGTGCAATACTGCATTTCCTTTGATATCAGATCAAAAGGCAGCAATATACACTTTACGCAGAGAGAATAATTAAGAGAGAGAATAGCTCCATAAAACATTTATATCCATGAATTATATGTATAGTACGTTATGGCCCACAAATATTTCCGAACGTTCATTCCCTCAAAATAATATACACGGCCGGTAAGAAGCCGTATAGCGGGTTATAATTATTGTGGAAATTTTTCTTATTTAGAGCATCCGAAAATTATAACTATTGTGTGCAATAGGTTCTATGTCACTATTCTGAGCTGTACGATCGATCAAATTACTACCAATTAAAATCAGTTCGATCTATAATTATGTATATACCTGTTTTTTGGGGGATCGTTTGGCTCCTCGGGTGGAGCAGGGTCACCATTTCTGCTGTTATAGTTTCTGGTTCAATACAAGTTGGCAGCTGATTCCAAAAGTTATCTCACTGATCTACATGTGTATGTCATTATGTCGCCTCCAAAGTGCACCTGACTTCGTTTGAACTACGGCGGTCCCTTTCTTTCAACAGCTACTCCTGGGACTAGTTAATTGGATGTTAAAAATTAAGGTCCTATTGCTGAAGTGACTAGCGCTGTCTTTCCCACTACCCTCCACTCTTTTCTAAGTTACACACTAGCTGTTTTGGAGGTGTCTATGGGATTTAGAAACCCAAAGGCACTGCATGTAAGCTATGATGTAAGTACCCTTAAACGTAGTGAGGGTACTACAAGTGCCTGAGGGCTTCTAAATCCTATGGAGACTGACAAATCCTCTACTCTAGCTCCCATTCTTCCCCACTACCCCCCGGCCTCCTCGATCCCCTCTTCTTCATCAATGCAGTACACCATGCAGTCTTTCCCCCAATTTGTTTACCTTTCTTCCCCACTTTCTCGCACTCTTTTCCCAATACCTACCCCCCCCCCCCACCCTATCCCCTTTTATTCCAATATCCCAATATTCCTCACACTCCCTCACGGGCCCATTCGTTCTGGTACTGACCACCTCCTTGGGCTTAATTGTGTGGTTTAATGAATTAATAGGCTCTGAATTGCTGTCTCCTGGACATAATTATGTCAAATGCATGTGGCCAAGTTGATGCCCAGATTTTTGTGATAATAAGTAATTTATTTTTTGTCATCAATAAAATCATGTGTCCATTAAAATTGTTATGTCTAATCCATCCATATTCATAGCAACAGTGTTACGCTACTGTTACACCAGTACTTGCACTTGCAGAGCTTCCATCAATGGACATGGCCTGACACTGATACTCACCAGAGTTTTCAACATTCGCAGCCAAAATAACTATAGCTGACCTCCTCTCTGAAACCAATATTGCAACAACATTGGGTGCAGCAGCACTTTCTAACAAAGGCTCCCCTTGTATCTGCATGGGGCATAATAATAATTATACCTTAAGGTGACATATTTTCATAGGTAGATTTGTTTGCGTTTTCACTGTTTAGCTAGTATTAAATTCTGCTAAAATCCTGATGAAGTTGTGTTATTCATAGCATTTCTAATTACTCGCAAGTGGTTTAACGAGTTTATTGATTATCTGCGAGTACACATTTTTGCGATTTTACTCTCATTCGCAGAAATAGCAGAAATTAATACTCGCGAAAATATGTCACCTTAAGGAAAGAGCTCGCTTATTATACACGTTACCAAGAGTTCATTAGGAAGAGTACGAAAAGAGTACGCAACTCCAATAGACTGACACAAAAGGCATTCCTCCATACCACATCACAGATACTAGCTGTTGTAATCGCAACTAGCAGGAAAGGCAATGAATAAAATCATCACTCATTGCAAATTTGATTTCACAGTTTATACAACAGCATGTGGTAGGTTAGAAGAAACACCTACTAGGTTTTAAGTGGAGTTGCGTACTCTTCCTAATGAACTCTTGACGTTACCTGTATTAGTAAGCCATTGAATGACCATATGAAACTCCTTGTATATCTGTTTGCATCACAAAAGACTGATTGATTGGATCCAACCCCGACGAAAATATTTTCCATAGGGCTGAGAAACACTTCATATTCAGCTTCTGTAAAGAGATCGAGTGATCTACTGTGAGTTACAACTTTGATTAGGAACTCACCCCGTGCCTTGATAGTAACATAAGCAGATCTTTGGGTTATCTCGTCTCCAGCTTGCCCTGTGCAAACGTACCTTCCACTATCATCGTCAGAAATGTTTGGTATTAGCAGTCTAATATCAGATGAGGACTGAAGAACCTAAAACCAAACAATAAATAATCTGTACCTGCATGTTAATAATTATTATGTGTACCTCAGCTTGTTGTGGTAGCTTTAAATTATCGGCGCGTCTCCATTGGAATATTGCACTGGGAAAATCACTGGAATACCTACAAACTATTTCCACAGATGAATTTAGTGCAACCTCAAAAAAATCCTGTTCAATGTCCACCCTGACAGCAGGGTCTATAGTTAAAAATAAGACATACATTTTATTAATAATTATTATAATTATATAACACGTACCAACAATGTCAACATAAGACGTGTCTCTGTTAATAACTCCACGATCTGTATCGTTCACTGTACAGGTATAAGCCCCTCTGTTTAGGTTATTTGTTTCCATTATAGACAGAATAGAAACTGTCACCGAGTCCATGACAAAAGTATTCAAAGGTAGTGGGCCATCATTAAAAGTCCACCTGAACAAACAAAATCTTAATCAGATTTCCCAAATGAAAATTCAACAACGTACTCAATAATAGCAGGGTTCTCGGCAGAGCAAATAAGGTCATTGTTACTGCCTCTGGGAAATTTTGCTTCTAGAGGTGTCAATTTGAGCATCAAGTCTTGCGTGGGATCTATATAATTATTTAGATAGAAATGACAACAACGTGTAGCCCAGAAAACTCACCATAAAACTCTATTTTCACATTGGTTACAGCACTATACCTCTCGCTAGGAGTTTGTGCCAGGCAAGTGTACACACCAGCATTTCCCTCTAGTCCATCCACTACTGTGAGTACAGAGCTAAAAGCAGAGATTTCAGTTACAGCAGCATTAGCTGGTAGATCAGCCCCATTGAAAGTCCAGTGAATTGTAGCAGAGCAATTGACTGTACAGTACAAAGTGAGTTCAAGACCTGGAGATATACTTGTAGCACCGTGTTCAATTTGGATGCGCAGCGGACTCTCTCCAGGCAAAGCAGGTGCTACAGAGTAAGAAACCAGTCTGCAGACAGCATGTATAAAATTAATGCGTAACATACCAACAACACTTTGGCAAGTTATGTTCCTTGTGGCTGGAGCCTCACATTTAATCCCGCCTGCAGTACACATGCACCTCAAACATTTTTCCATCTGTGCTCTAGTCTCAATTACTTTGTTTAACACAAATGCATTAGTAAATGCTTCAGCAACACTTCCACCTAGGGGCAAATATTATAGTAATCAATGGTTAGTAAATTAAAAGTCGTATCTTCCAAAATCTTCACGTGACATTCATAAATGCACTTACCCTGTCGCAACTGCCCAATATCCCAAACTGCTCCACTGAGCTCCAAGGCAAGGTCAGTGTAATCAGTGTTGGTGCTTCCATGAGCACTGTCTGGTATTGGTGATCCTACTCCAGTAATTACTCTAAAGAGAGACCGAGCTGAAGGATCGTAGATAAATACATTTGCTTTACTGTCAATCCCTAGTCCTCTGTATTCGTTGCCAGAAAATTCTTGATTTACAACAGCGTTTAGAACAATGCCTTCATTTCGCATTGCTCTTAGGAGACTGCTTCGTGTAATGTTGGCATTAAGGACATCTCTATCCTCATCAGTAATTAGAATAAATAGCCTGGCACCATCTCGAAAGTGGTACGAGTCAATAGCAACTTGCAATGCACTGTAACCATCCTCTTGTCTGCCTCCGACCGATAGATTCATTGTGAATTCCGAAATGTTGTCTGCTGTTACAAACAATTCATTAGAAGAGGAGGTCAGTACCCTCGCTATGTTGAGTTCATTAATGCAATCATCTCCAAATCCTACTAAACCAAAATAGTTTCGTGCACTAATTCCAACACCCACATTTTGCAGACTGTGATCAAGAGCTTTTATCATATTGGGAATCCAAGCATGTTCCATTGACATTGATCCAGATTCATCTACCAACAGTATCACATCAGCAGTCCTGTTTGTTCGGAGAGATGACAACACTTCACGAGATTTTCCAAGTACTAAATAAGTTCCGTCATCCAATTTACAGCGCCTGTCTATTGGAGAGATAAACATTAGTAATAATTGTACTATGACTGACAAATCTCTTTACCAACTCTGAGAGATGCTTCTGCAGAAAATGTGAGAGTTCCAAGAGTTACTGTGCAAACATAGGGTCCCTCAGACAGCTCAGTTACCTCTGCCACAAGCAACATGTTGCTCTGTATATTGATTAGAGAACCATTGGGATAGCTCCAGGAGATAGAAATATTTGAAACGTTCGGGGAAACAACGCATTCAAAGTTTACTTCACTTCCAACTGTCCTAAGAGTGATGGCCGGTACCACATTAACTGAGATGACTGTATTACAGAGAAATGAAATACAAGTAATTGATTGCTCTTAATTACATTTATACCTTCAGCTGCACCGGAGCACTGGTCCAGGCTACGATTATTGGACACGCAATCCTCTTCTGGAACTTCACAAATGCAGAGAAAGCATTCTCTCAAAACAGACATCACCTCTTGCACTTTAGCTGCTGTAAAAGCATTTGTGAAAGCTTCAGCCAAACGACCTTGCTCTCTAAGCTGGTTCAGGTCCCATGCTGCCCCCCCAGTGGCATGTGCAATAGTGGCATAGTCCTCGTACGAGTTTCCAAAGCTGAAAAATGGTGAATTGTTTGGTATTCCACCTTCGAATAAGCTGAAGAGTGAGGGGCTGCTTTCATTGAACAGATACGCTGTACCATTGGCTCCAAGACCAAGAGTGAACGAGTGATCATTAAGTGGGTCGCTAAGATATCCTTGGTTTAGAATAACATTGAGCATAAAGCCGGAGTCTCGAATTTGTGTCTCAATAATATTTTTGGTCAAGTCTGGTCGCAAAAGGCTACGATCTTCATCTGTTATTAGTATGAGTTGCTTTGCTGTTCCAGAACGAGTCTGAACTGAGGAAATAGCGTGCTCAATGCCAGCGTACCCATCCTCCAAAGCACCTGAAAGTTGGAGATTACTAGCAGCAGCAACAAACTCATTTGGAAGAGCTAGTGTCGATAGTGTTATACCACCAATGGCATTGAAGTCGTTTCTTCCAAATCCAACAAGAGAAAACATATTTTGTCTCACGCCTGCACCAACCCCCCTCTCTCTGAGAGCCTGGTCCAAGAGATATACCTCTTTCTGTATCCATGAATGCTCCATTACCATTGAACCAGATTCATCAACAATAAAAATTATGTCGGCTGCAGCTTCGGATGCTGGACCACTGGCAAGGAATCGTGTGGAATAGAAGTACTCTCCTTGCTCAAAAACTTCATTTATATCACCTCTACATACGTATGGTAGATCTACAGAAATGGAAGTGATGTGCTTACATGTACTTGAAGCTCCAAAAAGATACACTGTGATCAAGACTGCACTACTTTTATTTGAATACAATCATGCCAAACTCAAATGTTTCACTATAATCATTATTACGGTAATTATACTACTATACTAAGCTTCTCACCATCAAAAACCGTTACAGTGGCAATTTCTTCAGACAGTGTTGTTCCGTACAGTCTTGACTGAAGCTCGCACCTATAATCACCAGCATCTCCACTTTGAACATTGTCAATGGTAAGTGTTCCAACTCCACCACTGGAAACAAGGTGGTACCGAGGATTAGCTCGAATAGGTTCTAGATTCCTTCGCCACGATACGAATGGAGGAGGGTAGCCTCTACTTGTACACGTAAGCGTAACGGTATCCCCTTTAGTGGCTGACTCATTTTTCGGCATATTAATCACAGTAGGAGGACCTACAAGTAGAAAAACATCACAAATTGTTGTATATGGTACCATGCCCTCTCGAAAATTCACCCATCCTCTCAAAGTTTTTGCACAAGCGTATTTTAACTTGACAATACGCCCACCCAGAATGAAGAGTTTGAGCATGTGCAGTAGCTAAACGCCACATGTTCACTTAGTGAAGAAATAGCCTAGAATCCAGGCAAATAGGCCTGGATTCGAGGTTAGAGAAGAAAGCAAGTTTTAGGTAGTAGCTAGCTAGACTCAACTCCTTGCTGGACCAAGATCAGACATATAATTTCTCTGTGTGAATCTATTTGCCCTATATGCAGGAGAAAGGGACACAAATCTGAGAACAAAGTCATCACCCAGGCCAATTTTGCAGGTTAGCTTTCCTTGGTTTTCTGAAACAGAGTACCTGATAGCTCTAGGAGTATGACCTACAACTTTTGTCCATCCTTCGGGAAGTTCCTGCTGCTACACCTGACGAGCAACGAATAGAGTCATGCAGATCGAGTCCACTTCTTCATGTTCATTCTTTAATATCATGAATGCTTTTCATAATTATACTCATGCTATATAACAAAGTTGTTGTCAATACAATGATTTTCATAGATGTACCAGCCTCGATTTGAGGCCGCGGGTGGGCGTATATTCGAGTGAAAACTCGCCATGGTTCATTATCACCTATTTCCATCTTACGATGTGATTACCGAGAGGGGGCTGAATGAGGGGCCCCCAAACACTTATTGCTTAATGTTAACTGCAGGGGCTCGCGATTATAATTATGCCCAGTCTCCTAATAAGCCTAGCAGAAAACGGTGGGCGTATTTTCGTGAGGGTACGGTAGCGCAAGGGACGACATAAGAATTCCAAGTTATAAAAGTACTGTACTAGTGGTCAAAACATCTATTAATAATTATGTCCACTCAGCACTTACCACATTCACTTTCATCTTCACCATTCGTACAGTGCTGCAAACCATCACAGAGATAAGTAGAAGGCATGCACTCATCGTCACAAATGAAGTGGTTATAGCCACACGGAACAGAGTCAGTTTGTATACCTAACAGACAAGATCTACGTATAAAATTTAACACTGATAATTTACACTCACCACAGATTTCATCTTCCCCATTATTGCAGTCTTCTATACCATCACAAAGAGTGTATAATGGCAGACACTCGTCTTCACCAGGACAACTACAATTTTGGGAGGAACCATTGCATTCAAAATCGGTAAAAAAAACATTACAACGGGAATTAATTAAAGTTGCTAGGATTTGCCAGGGAATACCAACAAAGTGATAAAAAAACGGCTGTACATTATTCCGTTACAATTAATTATTCCTCTACTTGTTAACTGATACATGTAACTGTGTGATTGTTGAAGGTATATGAGTGTTGGGAGAAGAGGTTGGACATGCATCATCATTCATCTAATGTTCTTTGCTCACGTTACCATAGATACTGAACAATTGTAAAAAAAGAAATGGCTATACCTCTGGCTTTACTGCTGTGTCGTCTGTAGGTCAGTTAATCAGCTAGACTATAGATCGACTGGCTGGCAAGAATCTAGTAAGCTAATTATGTCACTATTAACTCGATAGAATGGAAGGGGTTGCTAAAAGACCAGGTTGCTTAGTTTAATATTCAAAAAAGTGTAAAGTAGAACCATCGGTAGAACCTCGATTATCCGGCTCAGCAAATTATATTATAACCGAGTTAAAGTTCAACTAATAATCCTTAAATGCGCATGCTCAGATGACCACGTGCCCTCAAATTGCATTACCTGCTGTTTATATTAAAGGTGGATCTGAGGCATGGCTTATCCATTTGATTATCTGGCATATTCAGTTATTCGGCCTGCATGCCTCTGAAACTAAAGTGTCTGGATAATCGAGATTCCATTGTAACTGGGCTAAGGGGCTGTGTAAAAAGAGAGATCACAGTATATAATTATAATTATAGTAAAATGTACGCAATTAAGTACGCAGAATGGTACCTGTATTCAGCAAGTCTGCACCCAGTCGTCAATGTGCAGAAAATTTCATCAAATCCATCAGAGCAGTCGATAACACCATCACACTGGCTGCTGGCATTGATGCACGAGCTGTTAAAGCATTCAAATTGATCCGAAGAGCACTTTCCCAGTCCTAAAGTACACATTAAATTTTGTTAAAAAAATAAGCTTATTGTTGGCTTACCAACTCCATTGCTACTGCTATAGGTCAGAATCTGCAACATGATTAGTGAACCACAAATTAGTAATTAACACGTACAATGTTTACAGTAGGGCCCTCAGATGTATTACACAAGCAGAAGTCAGCATCTGGCTGAAGACTAAAAAGTTAACACATGAAAGAGAGCTAGCTAGCTGTCAGTCATCTTCTATGACCGCACAGAACTAGTCAATCACTTAGTGCAATTATAGATGACATTAATTTATCTATCACAACGGCCACAAAAGGTGCGACGGTGTCACTTATAAACTAACAATGCAGACTGCAGACGTTTTAACATGCACCTGCATGTATGTCCTCAACAAATTTGAGCAAAAAACATAGCTGCAGTACAATTAAGATACAGCTACCGAATGAGGTTTTACCGACACGCACAATTATTAAATAATTGTGGGCGGAGAGTCACTTTTCTGCTACTAAGTAGGCTTACTTACAACGAGAGCTACACTGAGTAAAAAATATACTCTTCCTTTGCATTAATTTACTATAATTATAATTATGCAAAACTGTGAGCAAAATCATTAACCTCATTCTATACAGAATAATTATAGATATAATAGCAATGTCACCGACAGAGCTAGATCTAGAAACAATTATTTTTGCATAAAACAACTCACCGTCGACTCGACAGCTAATATTAATAGAGCCCCAAAAAATAGTAAGATCAACAAGCTTTGGTCATAGCAGGCCATTCTCTGTGATTCAAACTGCAGCAACAGCGAGATTTAGCTAGAATTAATATTAAATAGAATGGAGACTGCAGCCATAGCAATACAAATTATGATCTTTACCTATAAATGTGTACAACAATCTGACCACACAAATAATTATAACACAAGAAAGTCTGCAACAGTTACTGAGACATAGTAGCAACAACTATCATTAGATGACAGTTATCAGAAGCGCTGCTAAGTAAATCAGGAGCAACGCGTGAAAGGTGTGCTTGGGAAAATGGACAGGGAGGGAAGATGTGTAGTACAAAGCCACCCTACAAGGAACAAAACAGTGTTTAACTTCCAAACACTGAAACAGTTTATAATGACACTAGCAAGCAAACAGAGGTACTACACACCTGAGGAGTGGATGCAGGTACATTTATGATACCAGCAGCCTGTTTCTGAATGAGGTATGTGATAAAGGTGTTCTTTAGTGCATTTGTCTGAGTGTGGACATCCGATGCATCCCTCCCACATGGTAGTGCCAGCAGCAGGCAGTGCTCACCGTCACTCTAATGAATAAATACAAAGTGTAAAATGACTTTGATAGACAACAGCAAGAGACGTGTACATGATACTGACCTGAATTCGCCTCCCCACGCCCTCAAGCTGTGTTTTCTCCAGCCTCATTCTCTGAGCAATCTTAAGTGTGGGTGTGTGTTGCTCAGCTGGCTGGGGGAGACTCAGCTTGGCAAGCTGGACATTCCCACTCAGAAAATGGAGCTGAACTGCAGCATAGTCATTCTTCAGTGTGAGGTGTCCTTGCCACATCACAGGGTAACGTCTAAAAGAAAAACATAAATAGAATAATGAAACAAGTTTACAAGCTGCGCTGTGCTAATGCCTCTCGCCATGTTATGCTTTCACTCAAGCGTTATATAGTAGAGGGAATAAGCCTCAACATGGTAGTTGCAAGATGGTCTAGATCTCTCTTCTTCACACTATTTATGTTTGGCTATCACAGACTGAGAGAGGATCAAGATCAATAATGAAAGTTTGCATTTATACTTTAGAATGATACAAGATCTGTTTCACAGAAAGTCAGTGTATATATAACTATCTATCTATAACTGAGAATAAAGGACCCATCTACTGTTATCTATTGTATAATTATGGTATCATTGTAGTGTTTTGTGGCTTACCAGGATCTCAAGAAAGAAGAAAATTGATTCTTCCTGGATCAAGGGTTCAAAATGGATTCTCTCACACGTAGGGATGAGGGCGCATGCGCATTAGATCCACAGGCATAAGGGGTGTGTCTGCAAGAGGTCAAGTACACAAATAGCTACAGCTATTTCGTGAGCGCACGTATAGTATCTATAGTATACTTTTACAGATGTTTTAGGTGTGAATGTGTGTACTAGCTAGTTCCTGGTGATTTTGTCTTTTGACTCTCTGACTCTTGCAGCTAACAAAAAGCTAGCGCTTTAGTGCAAGGCAAACTCATAAGTTGAATATAAACTTTATGCGAACAGATGATGCTACAAAAGATTCTGGAGAGACTACAACAGCCTTTACTGTAGCCGTAACCGGAGAACAAAGCTTTAGTTCGCAAATCCAAGAATCAAATCCTAGAAGCCTATAGAAGCTGTTAGTTTTCGTCGCATTGCAACCGTTGAGCAGTTACAGCTAGAATACACACACAAACAGACACAGTCAGCTATACCGTATCCCTCGTGCGGCTACGCCTCGAGGCATTATTATGCCAAAACCAAGATGTATAATATAATACCGTAAATATAATAATATAATACCGTAAAGCAGGTAATTTTTGTTGGTGCAAATTTTCGTGTAAAAAATATTTGTAGAGTAACATAGAATCTATTGTGGTAAGTCGTAGTTTTAATTTTCGTACGATGCTCTTCAATATGAAACTTCCACCATACGAAAATAACCTGTTATACGGTACTTAAAATTATTGCACATGTATAGTATAATTATTATAACATATTACGCACGTATACATAATTATATACCGTATAGAGGGTAATTTTCGTAGGGCAAAATATTCGTGGTTTTTGTGGTTGAAGGTCTGACCACGAATATTTTACCCACAAATGAAGCGACCTTGCCTACCTTTACCTGCAGTGCAAGCTCCAACCACGAAAATATTACCCACGAAATGTCTCAATATTGCTGAATCACGAATATTTTGTCCCCCGAAAATTACCCGCTATACGGTACTCGAGAGTTATAGGTAGAAATACACAATGTAACGGCATATGCAGGGTTCTGCCTACAGTGGTCGTTTAGGTAACTACTAACCACCTCTAGATATTTTCCAACCACCACTCAACGTTTTCGACTACTGCTACATGTATGCTATAATGCACTGGCTAGCTAGCTAGCTAAGCTTACCAGATTTTACTGTCTTGATGTAGATATATAGAGCTAACTAAGCTTTCTTTACTGCGCATGACCAGAACATTTAATAGACTGCAGTATGGCTTAACAAGAGTTCGAGGAGTACTGCAGCTAGCTAGCTAGCTATACTCTGCCTTCAAACAGAGAGTTGGACCACCTGCTAAGGGAAAGACAAGCTAGGAGAGTGAGCAACTGGCTACAGAAGTAAGCACCATAGACTCCAGACTGATGCAAGTAAAACAACAATGCATACATTTTTTTCAACTGTATACTTACAACACAATCATGCATGTTCAAATTTGTGTCCCCCTTCCTGTACACCCTCCCCCCTGCATCCCTGATATGCAATCTTCGGGATTGTGACGTTTTTTAAAGTACAGTACATGTACCTGAGGAGGTCTAGCAAATTATCTTGATTCTGTTCAGAAGGGGGTTGTTTGTTTTTGGGTGCTGGTGGATCTACAGGTCTCTGTGCAGGACTTTGTTTAGTGTCCACTCCAATAGAAAGTGGGGCATGAGAGCGGTAAGGTGAGCAATTCCCACTGTCTGAATCTGCACATACATGTACATGTAATTAGTTAATGCACTACAAAATTATACTTTAATGCAATGTGAATGCACAATATACAGTAATGCACATCAGTAGGAGTGATGTGTACCTTTGGGTGGTGGGTAGGGAGGAGATTTTGGACGTAAATCCTCCATTTTGCGACGCTTACACTCAGATTTATCCTCCTTAGCAGTACCTATGGACACAGTGAGTGCATACAGATAAATGAGGGTTAAACTAACCAACCCGATCCCCAGCAATCGCCACCATTCTGGTGAGTTATCAGTGTATATACCCCGACTTGGGGTCTGTATCATAGCAACTGGGTGGGGTTTAACTACACATCCTCATAAACTCCTTGCCTTGAACATGCTTTCATTAACCAACCCGATCCCAGCAATCACCTCTATTCCGACGAGTTATCAATGTATAGAGTGTTTACTGCAATAACTATTCTTTCCAGCCAGTACAACTCTGCCCTTATAGTCTAAATTATCCTGGTTCCACCGAACAACAGACAAAGCTAAGTCAGGTTTTATATGCTCAGAGGTAGCCATATTTTTTTTACAGTGTATTAACGCTTCAATCTATACTGTATGTTGTTAGAAGTGATGATCTCTTTCCATAGTTAACCACATACTACACGCATCATGTGGCATCACATGGTACGGTATGCAGTGATATGTTCATCATTCAACACTAATTGATCCTAACCTGATTCTCGGTACTTGGTTTTAGGAGAAGGTGTTCTGCTAATGTACCCTCTCTTCCCACGTCTCTGGTGAGGAGAGCTACCCCTTCCATCCACAGCAGGGGACTTTTCACGCTTGTACTTAAATGTACCAGGGGACCTTCGAGGAGAGGAGAGACTGGGAGTACGGTGCCTGGGACGTTTGCGGTCTAGACAGGGAACAAGCAGCACATGCATTAGTGATAATGTTTTACATTATGCAGGGAGAAACAAGAACGCTGGATTCTGGCCAATCTATGCAGAGCTCACCTGGAGACCTGGGAAAAGGTGGGGAGATGGAATGCTGATGTCGGTGAGAGGGGGAACGGGGGGAACTTCGGTGAGAGTATCTGCTGCTCCGAGTTGGCTCGTTTGGTGGAGAGTCATATCGGTGACGAACATGAGTTTCCTTTACTCTAGGAGATCGGGGTCTGTAAAGAACACAGAAGTGCATGTGTATAACGTTACAACCCTACATTCAAGGAAGTGGTTAACTGTTAGATGTATACCACCATGGAATGAATGTTTAAAGTTTCATGGATTCTTGATACTACATAATTACATGTATACTTAATCATTATGAAGTAAAAATTCTGTGGTAATAATAATCATCCATACTACATGTACTTACCTTGGAGATGGTGGTTTTCCCTTGAATACAGGAGAAGGGAATCTCTGAGGACTCTTGGAATGTCTGTGATGGAATCGAGATGGTCCAGGGGAGTAGGGTCGAGGTCTACGATGTCTCATTCGTTCATGCTGCTCTGGAGAAGAGTCTTTGTAGCGGGGCCTTCTTCGATGACCCACATAACCACTTACAGGCGGAGGGGGAGATGGAGAGTTGGGGCCACTAAGGTAGCGCTTATTTGAACGAGGGTCACGGGAACGCTGCACCTCCTTACGTGGCACACCATCTTGATCAACTTGATACCTTATTGGGATGTGTTTGGCCTGTTTGGTTCTGACTGCAGATCTCTTTTCAATGTCTCTATCAGACTCAGAAGCTACTTCATGTGGGGAGGGTTCTCTTGGAGGCAGCATCATCATACATGTACCTTTCTCTACTATCTCAACATCTTCCTTTTCAGAATTTTTAAGCTCTGATACTAGATTTTCATTATTGTCAGAGCTTTTGAAATCCTCTCCACTGCTCCAGTCACTCTCTACTTGTAAAGCAGATAACGATGACTTTTTAACAAGAGGGCTTTGAGGAGTATCAACGATAAGTTCTTCGTCTACTGGTGACTTGCAACTGGGTTCTTCTTCTACCGAGTCTTTCCTGTTAGGTAGTTGTGGTACTTTCATGGCAGGCAAAGGTGGGGCAGGTGGTTTTTTATTAGCTTTGTTAAGCTTGTCACCAGAGTGGGAGGAGTCAGATGAAGAAGCTGGAGGAGAAGCAACCTTAGGGTTATTCTCTACTGAGGGTTTGGCAGGTTCCGAGACCAGTTGATCCTCACAGTCGCTTTCCTTCGATACAGCCTCGCTCAGCTTTTTCTTCTTGGCATCACTGCATGGAATAATATAATTTGTGACTATAGTACACAATGTTGTGTGATTATTACAAAGGTTGCGAGTGCTTATGATAAATTATCGCAAGATAAGATCGCAAAATTCTATAATTATTGTTACTTGTGTGAAATCAGCAATGATCATAAAATTAAATAGCGAAGTGTCCAATTTTCTGCTGATTTGGCTCATTCGCAACATCTTTTCACTAATAGAAACTAGTCGGAAAAAAATTAATGTTTGCAGCATGTTAAGATTGGCCGGGATCACAAAAAGGGTGGAAAGCAGGAGAGAGCCATTTGTTAATCACATGAACTCTTACAAAATAACATAGAACGAGAAACTTACTTATTAAAAAAGCGGTGAAAATATAATGCGGTATTAATTTTTTAATTGCAATTGCAATCAATTTATGTCGCTGGAAATGTTACAGTAGTGATTTTAATGACAATAATTATTGCTCTCAGTTACGTAACACACACACGTATATTATTCGTCCACACACAGTCATTACATAATGCAGTGTTTTAATTTTTGAATGCAACAAAATTTAATTAGTTATTACAGCGTGTTAAAAATTACACTGTATTGAGGTAATGCCTGAGGGCTGCAGGTATTGCACAATAACTAATACAGTAGATTATCCGGACTATTTGTTCCAGAGCTAACTGAATATGCCGGTCAAGCAAAGGGATAAAACACGCCTAGTTCTGTACATAGTCCATTGACCAACAGCAGTGCAAATGTAGGGTAAGTGGTCATCTGCACAAGTGCTGATAACAAACACGCCTATATTCATGGTAACTGGTGATGCTCATTGAAGGGACATGCTTTTTCGTGCTTGTTAGTTTAACTTACACTCCGTTGCAGGTAAATTAATTTTGCACTTAGTACACACATGATATTATGAATAATACAATGTATTTCACAGACTGAATGCCAGAAACTAGTCACTTTCAGGGTTTCATCTAGGATTAAAAGTTTGGGGGGGGAAGGTTTACGCATGCCGCAAAATGTTTGGCCACTCCCATATTTGTTGACCACACCTCCTATTACATGCTAGTGCATCACAGTACATCTAGTTACATATTGCACATCATAGACAGTACTAATGTGATGATGTTATTATTCTACAAACATTTTGGGGGGGGAAGGTTCACCCCAGCCCCCCCCCACTAGATGAAACCCTGACTTTACTCGGTTCTGGAAGTCTTAGAGGATCTATAGGTGTGTCTGTGAAGGACAAACATTTTTCTTCCTGTTATAACTTTCTTCTATGACCAGTTTGACTTCTTGAACACAGCCACAGGAGCGTATTCATGTACATGTAACAATTAAGGCAGCACATTTTAGCGCCATTAAGGATTAATTTTTTCCATTTTTGTTCCTATGTACATGTACATGCACTAAATACTTGCGTATATGAGACAGGTACAGCATCTCACAATACTGTACACATACCTATCAGATTCTGATTTTTTGCATGGTGACAGGTTCTTTTTGGGCTTTTCCTTGGACTTCTGCGTGGTTTTTAGCCTCTTTCCACTGTTCTCATCACTCAAGGACGCCTCTACACAGAAAATCATCGATTAATCAATGCATGACTATAGCAAATTACCAGTTTTATACATTTGTACATACATGTAGTGCTAATTGTATATAATTTATAGTATGTATAATAATTATGTAGTGCTAATTGTATACATCCTACCCACCTCCGCTCTCTTCTGCTCCTTTCTTGCTTTTACGTTTCTGTTTCTTCTCTGCTTTCTTGTGCTTCTCCTTCTTCCTCTTCTTGTGACTAGAATCATCTGACTCGCTGCTGGATTCACTGGAGCTGCTCTGTTTCTTCTTGCTCTTTCTCTTCTCCCTCTCCTTATCCCAGTCTCTCTTCCTCTTGTATGCTGCCAATTCCTCCTCGTAGTCATCCTCATACTTCCCACCAGGGTATGGGGGCATGCCCATTGGTACTATAGCAATGAAAGGCTATAGTTAGAATTAATGTAAGTATACCAAGCCTGATACATAAATATACACACACTGTAAATGTACTTACCAGGATGTCCCCTACCGGGATGAAAGGGGGGCCTTCCACCATAGTAGCCCATTCCCCCATCCATGTACGGGTCATACATATAATCAACGGGTAGTCCTCCTGGAGGGTGGTAGCCACCACGTCCCATCATCATAGACATTCCTCTAGGTACCATCATACCCCCTCTGAACGCAGGTTCCATTATGCCTGCCAAACCAGATGATTTTATGGTTGGAAGTGCAAGAACAATAGGAATTCATATGCATATAATTATACTGTGCATGTACGTGCATGTGTACAATTGTACCAGGTCCTGGTGAGTATATTCCAGGTCCAGGGGGATAGGACTGGTGAGCCCCCTCTACATGTATCTCGAGCCTGTCCATTTGAGAGAAGAACGCGGCTCGAGCATCACGATTAGCAAAGTCAGTCTAAAAATTAATCAAGGTAGGACATTGCATATACATTGTATGTACAAGTATTGCACATTAACACACAGTACTACATATGACTTTGTACTAGTAGATTAAAAACGTATTTCACATGTGTGTGTACAGGAATTGAAAAGAAGTTCAGTACACATCTAACCATGAGTTTCTTGCTGCTTCCAATGTGAGCACCTTTGACAGCCTCTAAAGCTTTCCTGGCAGAATCAATGGAGTCATACTGGACCATGGCACAGTTGCGCTGGTAGTCGAGGCCAAGCCGAATCACCTGTTTCGGAACACGTAATAACTAAGATATTGGTGACTTACAATAATTATATGTATGTCACTGGGGGGGGGGGGGGGGGGGGGGGGGTATATAGTGTTCAATCATACCTTCCCATATTTATTCATGTGCTTCTCTAGTTGTTGTCGAGACGTTCCGGCGTCTACACCATCCACCCACAGTTGCTTGCTATTGGTGCCCTTACCAAAGCCAACCTGGTCAGAGGACATCACAAAATTAATGATAAACCTAGGGTATTGGTATTAAATTTGTAAGAGAATGTTAAACATTATGAGGCTAGAGTGACCGCTGTTTCTTGATCACAATAGATGTTCCATCGTATCAGGAGCCCCTGTTAAAAAGACGGTGCATGTCTGTAGATCTAAGCTGGAAACGTGCCTGCCTGGCCTCAGGAGTGTCTGTGCCTTGATTAAAGCTCTGGGCTGCTGTCTGCATTGATTTCATGTTGTGCACTCTAATTATGCTGAAGGAGGCGAGTACACAACCGAATAGAAGTTTATCGCAATATACAGCTCCGCTGGACTTAAGCACAGGCATTACTGTGCTTGACAAAAGTCATCTGCTGTACAAATTACTCGGCATGCCTATAATTATGACTCAGAAGTCCCCATCTGAGCTGCTCTGATCGTCTGTGTGTCCTTTCTGAGCTGTATGCACAAGGATGTAGTCACATACACCGTAGCCTATTGCGCATGTGCAATCTCACGTACATGTACACGTAGAAGTCGGTATAAAAGATAATGAGTTCCAAAATCAAACATTGTCCCGGTCCATGCACATGTACTGTACATACATTATAGATCACCCCCCAAAACTGTCAACTTGCCTTATTCACCAAATAATTATAATCCCCGACAAAATTACCCACCATACAGTACATATCATTATACATGGTAGCAGAAAATTCTCACTCGAATGTTGTTTCCTTTGATGTTCTGGCCATCCATGTACTTCTTAGCAACAATAGCACTGGAGAGGTCGTAATAGAGCACAAAGCCATACGTTGCTGTCCCACCCATTTTCTTTATCTCCACATCCTGAGAGCAGCCACATGAAAAAGATACGAAAAAAGTGAATTATTATACCATACAGTTAATTGGAATGTTGCTAAAGATTTTAACTTCATAATTTTTCTGAGTGGTTTTCCCGACAATTCATAATTATCCGCTAGTGTAATAAATGTACCTGTAACTACAGATAGAAAATTAATATTGTATTCATTGGATACTAATAGTTACACGGTCAAGGACTTCGTACAGAAAGAAAGCCATGTACATTTCGTAACACTGATCTGAAACCACGCTGTATAAGCCAGTATAATTATACTCACCAAAATAGTGCCATATCTTTGGAATGCATCACGGACATCGTATACACTAATATTTTTGGGTATATTCCCAACAAACAGTGAACGAGTTGCTTGAGGGTCAACTTCCTCAAACCGGACAGGCTTGTTTCCATGTGAGGACACAGCCGGCTCATCTCTACCACCAGGAGGGAAGTCTAAGCGAGTGCATGGGGAGAGTGAAGATGCACACCCTAATGTAATTTATCGGACACATCTAATTATCCAGACAGCTGGTGCTTTAATTTACATTTGTTTTAAATATCAGGACAATACCTTGAAAATTTAAGATCACATTCCAAGCAACGTAGCTGTACCATTAAACCGCATGCAGCTGCATGCCTGTTGTAACTATTCCGGACACTACATGTATTTCACATTAAATTTACCAAGTGAAACAAAACAGTACATCAGAGCTATATATACTAGCTATAGTCACCATACGTTCTCTCCCCTTTTCAAGTATGGCGCGCGAGACTAATGCAAACGATATTGTACAGTGTACTACATGGTACATACCATCAGTATCCAGTGGAGTGACTTTAATCTTGTTACCGAAAAGGACAATTCCTTGTGTCTCCTGACAAGCTTGCTTGCACTTGTCGCTTCTATAAGTGTAAAGAAATACAGCACCTATCACATACATGTGTTTCGTAGTAAAATATTTGTAAGTACATATGCTAAAATGTTATGAACACTCCATTTAACAAGTAGTCTAGCACAGCGATGCTCAAATGCCTCGAGCCCACCATGATGTTTTGTTTCGATCGAAAAGTATTGAGTGTTAAATGTAAGAGGAGCTTAGTTGTGTGTAATTATGGTAGTTTATGTTTTATATGGCATAACAAGACCTCATGAAGAAGAAATGAAATGTGACAACGAGAAAAAGAGGTGGACGTATTTTTATTCAATTAGTATAAGTTCAAGAGTCAACAGATTTTCGCCAGTGAAAATAGAAATCTGATTGCTAGAGATGACCTTGAAGGATAGAAGTGCAGCAGAGCATTTTTGGTTAAGTACATAAAAGCAATTGAAACATTTCTACCATTGCATAAGGTGATAAATAATCTAGCATGGCAACAAAAGGTGGTTGGGTATGTGTCGGGTTTATATACAGTAGACTCAAACATCTTTGGTCCAGAGCCAGGTCGGATGTAAATAACGTGACTTCCTGCCTGAAAGGCGTGATCAATTAATCACAATTTAGCAATGATATTATTGCTGCCTCGAGGCAAGTGGCAGTTCCGGGCACTCAGATTGGTCAGTTACCAAGCAGAAATTAGTCACGTTAATTACTTTCGATGTAAGGAATGCTACGTTCGATACTCGTCTCTTTTTACTATGGACTCTTGATAATACTGGTAAAAATCTCAGCTTACTTCTTAAACTTTACCACAGCCCATTTATCTGAGTCATCTCCATACATCCTTATCTCAGCAGAAGATGAATAGCGAGTGTATTCATAGTAAAGCCCATCTTGAAGGACCCTCTCTGAATTATGTGTAGACATTAATCGGGTTAACAAAACACCTACATATACCTGGTCGCTTAGGAAGGCCTAAAATCTTCAGGACAGTGTACTCTTTCTTTTTTGTAGTGTTGTATTCTAAGCCAGTGCCAGATGAGGAGCTGCTCTCTACATCACTCTCACTGTCGGAGCTACTGGACGAGCTAGAGAAATACAGTGTGCAAGCGATCAGTCAACATTACAATGACATATGTACATTAATAGATGTACACTGTACATGCACCACCAACAAAATGGTGCATACTCTAGTAGTATGTAGAAAATGATACTATTTATTGTAATGAACTACAGAATAACGTAATAACGACACACATGATTCATGATGGAGTCTTTTTGGTCTTGAATAAACATCACCTTACCTGACTACGATATTAACAAACACGCATGCAAGAGTTCAGCTTGCTTCCATCAGCATAGAAATAGAGGGTCCATCTTGCTCGTCCAATTGACGAGATGAGCAATTCACAATCACAATCTTGTCTGTACGATACACTTTGAACCTAGTAGCCACTATCTACAAGCCACTTGGTCTTGGGCAATACTTCTACTATTGTGTGCTCAACAAACCAGCACATTCAATCTACCTATAATACACTACACCAGCACTACACGACAAAGAAATACCGCATATCTTGATACCTTTGATGATCATTGCTTTTTCTATCTTCCACCACCTCATCATCATCAGACAGCTTCTTTTCTTCAAACTTCTCTGACTGCTTGGACTTAAAGTTTGTACGCAGCTCCTGCCCATTCAGTTTATGCTTGGCTTCCTTAGCTTCCACTGCACTTCTCACATCAAAAAAATCAACAAATGCAGCCACTCCAATCTTGGGATACTTTTGTGGCAGTATTTTAACTCCTTCCACCTTGCCAAACCTGGTGCAATTATCACAGCATAGCTGAAAATCACAAACTAGCTTGTAAAATGTAGTATGTTCGTTTATACACTACAAATTTTGCAAAGTAGGACTAAAATTATTTATATGCAGCTGGTTCCAGTACAATGCGCCCAAAAAAAGTTGGTGCCCACACATGTATATTTTTGAGAACACTAACAATATTTTTGGCACTTAATGCTAGCCTCAAGGCCATGCTGTTCCTTGAGGTTGATACGGTACATGTAGCTCCACTCTAATTACGTAAATGCCTGAAAAATTATTCCAGAAAAACATTAAACTTTGGGTTGGCGTTATAAGTTCTTCTTATTGTCCACTACATCAGAATTTATGGCAGTACACCTCCGAGAACGAGGGTGAAACCCCAAGGCCAAGCATGGTTTATGTTGCAGTAAATTCGAGTTCAACGAGTACAGTAACTCGGTTTTCCCACCACAAAAGTTTTAACACAAAAAGAGTAGAGTACCTACTTCTTCCAAATAAGGCCCCCTATAATAAGGCGTCACCTGGACATTAATTTTATCCCATAATTATAGCACCACATAAATTCATTGGTCTTGTTTTGCATACACTAGCTTCGAAAGCGCAATTATTAAAAATACCGTATACGTAGACTCAACCACAATTCATCACAACATCGCACGGTGCACTTACGTACATACATACCCCTTTCACACTATACTACAATGTACATGTACCTACTACTTTCCCCATACAATGTAGATATTAAAAATTGTCTATTGCATGCTGGAGCTAGCTAGAGGTAGATCTACAACGTCTCACTTCAAAAAGTACTCCTTGATTTTGGGTTCGTCTATTGTGTCAGGGAGTCCTCCTACCCAGAGGTGTCGTGACTCTTTTATAATAGTGGTAGATACAGGAGCTGCCATAGCTGGCTCAGCTCAGCTAGCCTATTAAAAACACACTCAGCTAATAAAAAACGTATGTGTACATGGACGTACGTATATGCATCACATGTGCACGTGCAATAATAATTATTATAGGTAATGAGCGCTCAGACATTTTTTTGAAAGAATAATTTTATGGTATATAGAACATTTTATACACATGTACACATAAAGTTCAAAGTTCTTCCCTAGCGGTCTGACCTTCGGCAGCTGCCAGGGTCAGGTTCCCTTTGTAAATTGGTTTAGCAAAAGCTGATCTGGTTCCTCGTATGCACATAATTGCTGATCGAATGATGGTAAAACTTAGCCGACATCTTATCCATCCCATGACAATAGAGTATGGTTTTTCTTGTTTTCTTGATAGCATGTCTGCTAGTCTTTTGTAGAACGTTGTTCCTTCCTTTCCCATGCTGCCTGTAGTTGAGAATATTATATGAGAGGTGTAAACACACCATGTTCTAGTACGCTTTGAACTCTTTGATTATGCCTCGGTGCGCATGCGCAAGCGAGGTATTTTTTTTTTTTTTTTTTTTCTTTAAACAATATTTGATACAGGGAAGGACAAAAAATAGCTTATTATAGCTAATGGTAATGTCAACCTAAAAAACAGAAAAACAAGACATAACAGCACAACAGAAATTATTAAGAAAAAGAAAAAAAAACAGAAACATAGAATACAACACAACAAAAACAAAACAAGCAAACAAAACGAGGACAACAATAGTTTAGTTAGTGCTACGTACTAAAAAGACAATGTAATTTCTTTTTAAAACTAAAAGAAGATGTACTATCTACAATAAACCTAGGTAAAGTATTCCAGTGAGTAATAACTTCTATAAAAAAAGAAGACTTGTGTGCAATAGTGCTTACATATGGCTTAAAAAGTGGTTTGGAGTGCAGGAAACGGGGTGAGGGGTGAGGGTGAGGCATGAAAAGGTTGGAGGGTATGCATGAATTGTTATTAAGAATATTATAGCATACTTTTAGTTTTTGTATTTTCCTTCTGATCGTAAGCGGCAACCAGTTTAGTTCTTCTAGTAGGATATTGTACGGTTCCTTCCATTTTCCCGTGATCACCCTGCCAGCGAACTTCTAAACATTCTCTAGGGCCAAGTTATCAACTGAGCTCCTAGGGTCCCAGATCGCACAGCAGTACTCTAGTTTGGGGAGGGTAGTGGTCTTATAGATTTGGTGTCTTAATTTTGCCGGGGCATGACGGAGGTGCCTATGCATCATGCCAAGTTGTCTTTTGGCCGATTTGCACACGGACTAGCCTCGATTCAAGGCCGATTAAAATACGTATTTTAATGCGGCCTGGAATCGAGGCTACACACGGACCTGATGTGGGTCGGTAGCAGAGGAGGTTGGCCACGCGTCATCAATCATGTGACATTCCTAAGGTCTCTGCTCACGTTACCATAGATACCGAATAACTGTAATAAAAAAGTTATGGATACTCTTGCTTTACTGACTTGTAACACCGGACTAGCTGTGTCTGTTGTCTGGCTGGACCAAGATTAGCTAGACTATAGGGTAGAGTATAGTTTAGCAGTGCTGTATGAAGCTTGCATTGTACTGGCTGTCAAGAATCTAGTAAACACTGTATGCACTGATAACTCGCCAGAATAAAGGGGATCGGTGGGGATCGGGTTGGTTAATGAAAGTTTTATATCAAAAGAAGCCAGCGAGGCACATAAAGTTTGCCTTCAGTCTCTAATGACCGTGCAACACCAGCTAAAAGTTTACATAGAACTCATTTGTCAATTTTTGTGCCAGCTCAGCAAAAAAAGTGGTGCACGTGATCGTGTCCAACCTCCTCTGGGTCGGTAGTGTGTTTGTGTGTCTGTCTGTCTGTCTGTCTGTGTAGACTGCTACAGCTGCTCAAGGATGAATCAAGTGCAAGTAAGAGTTTCTATAGGCTTCTAGTCATGTTTACTTGGATTTTAATTCGTGGATTTGCAAAATAATGCTTTGTTCTCGAGTTATACCTAGTTTTGCTTACTTGGAATGCCATTGCAGCCTTTTCAGAAGAGCACGTAGCCAAACTTGTTTACCGAGTGTTGCTACTCTACTTAGTAGTTAGCTCTGCACTAAAACGCCAGCTATTGGTAGCTGCAAGAGTGAGAAGAGAGCTGCAAGGCTCTGCTAATGCAGCAGCTAGACTTGAACTTTTGGCATAGATCGTTTTTAACAATAATAATGGTCGATCATTACCCACTCTGTGAGTTTTTGCATGCAGCAAAATAATTATCAAAGCTATTAGTAGCTTTATGTTATGTAGCTTTGGCATCTTCACCGAGGCATCAGCACCTGCGGTGCTTTCATTGTATTAGTAAAACCAGTAGGTTTTACGCATTTGGGTGAAATATTCTCACATCATAGATACTATAAATTACATCCAGGAAAGCGTTTTGTGTTGGGTTCCAGAAACCACGTGCTTTGATGTCAAGGCGAGCCTCGTCACCAACAATTGCTGATCTGTAGGCAAAGGTTTCTCCACTCAGAGGCTGTAGGGGCGGTTCTGTTGCCACATTATGGCAGACTTGAGACAACAGATTAGCAGTTACATCTATGATAGGTATACCACAGTACTATGTATAAATTACGATGTAGCGGGAATTATAATTTTCAGGGGGGGGCAAAACACCCACTACGGTGATCACAGCGATTACATACATTACCGGTGATTACACATTACGGTGATTACAGTGATTACATTCATTACGGTGATTATACATACATTACGGTGATTACACCCATTATGGCGATTACACCCATTACAGTGATTACGTACATTACGATGATTACACCCATTACGGCGATTACACCCATTACAGTGATTAGTATAGTATGGCTAAGAGTGCAATATGGGATTAATAGCGCAAGTAACAAGCAATGGCAAGGATACTAATTGCACAAGGCGCAGCCGAGTGCTATTAACTTTGCCAGTGCTTGTTATGAGTGCTATTAATCCCTTATTGCACGAGTAGCCATATATACTGTTGATTGTTAATCGTTTGTGATGCAGTTTTAAGGACATTTTTAGCTGCAGTTTCAGTGAAAAAATTAGCCGCGGCCGTTATTTGAACGTGCGGTCGTCAAGGCAGTAATTGCACGTCGTTAATGACGACGTGCAATTACTGATACGCGATTAATCGAATCACAGTGAATAATAGGACAACATGCAATTATATACATTACGGTGATTACACCCATTACGGTGATTACATACATTACGGTGATTACACTCATTACGGTGAATACATACATATTACGGTGATTACACTCATTACGGTGATTATACTCCCATTATATATACACCCATTATGGTGATTCATGACTTACGTACTGCATTGTCTTAGTGCTTTCACTTTCTAGATACACTTTACATGCATGAGCCCACTACAGGTATTTAATGTGTTGTCTTATGTTATTCCATAGATACTATAAATTACCGTATAGCGCGAAATTTTCGAGGCACTTATATTTCGTGGATTGGCCTCTAAAAGCATTTCGTTGCACAATGTTCGTGGAATGACTGCTTACCGGAAGCCACGCCTTTAAATCTTTGCACGTTATAGCAGATAAAAGATAAATTTTTATGGACTTAATTTTCGTGTAGGATTGCTAACCCATGAAATTTGCGAAAATTAAGCCCCTCGAAAATTTCGCGCTATACGGTACTTAATGTGGTGGGTAATTTTCGGGGAGCAAAACATTTGTGGTTGAGCAGTATTTAGTTAATTCGTAGATAACAATTTTGTGGTTGCGTCGTTCAGGTAAGATAAGGTTCGTTCAACCACGAAAATCACAAATATTTTGCCCCCCGAAAATCACCGCTATATACGGTAGTATCTATGGTTATTCAATGCCTGCGATTGCAGAATTAATTTTATTGATTTTATAATTATAATACATAAAAATTATACATAAACATTCACTCGGACTCACAAAATTGAGCATTTCAGAATCAATGCAAAATTGAGAAAAATATGTGGATAAAAAATAGGTGAGGTGAATATAATTAATCTATAAAAAGAAAAAAATAATATGTCAACGATCAATTAAAATCTGCCAAGGCTTATGCACAAAGAGCTAATGAACGTGCAGCTAGCCTTGTCCACAGGCCAATAATCGAGCAGACGGACAATCCGCCTGGGTACAAGGCTACATTAACACAAAAATTTGAGTTTTCGACAATAATATTAATTATCAAGGTTTCTTTTCTCTTACTTGCTTGGCATATTTTTCAGCAAACTCATAAAAGTGTTCTTTTGAATGGAATGTAAGCTGCTTGTTAAGTCCATCAGGTTGTAAGGTACGATGAACAGCGATATGCCACACTTCTTCAGAGTAGATTAAGCCAGGATCCGAAACTGTGAACAGACGAATCATCCAACCTTTTGCATCAGGGAGGTTGTACTTGAGCTCAAATTCAAGGGGAGATAATTTTTTGTGAGGTTTCTCATACAGCTGATGGAACATCTGCACTATATCGTAAAAAGCAATTTTTGACTTGGCAGTGTAGCATTTGCAAGCATGATCCATGTGATTAAAGTGATAAATCCCAGCTGAATTGGCAAATGCAGCTAAATTGGCATTCCCCATCTTCTTACAGAGCACTGTCTCCAAGGTAGGACTAAACCAGCCACTTTTCCGGGTAAACTCCAATTGTGAGCTGTACTTGGCGGGTGGAACTGGTTCAGCTGATTTAGGCATTGGCAGGGCCTATAAACAACAATTACTATTTGTAAAGGAGAGACAAAAACATTTCCTACAATTATGATAAATATACGCAAACTATATATGTACCTCTGGCGGTAGTGGTGCAGGTGGTCTGCTATCAATGTCAGTATAGGTGGGAGAATCTGACAAGTGGCAGGTTGAAGATGAGCCGTGGGTACAGAGAATAGTTGGTTTATGTGGTGGTTTAAGTTTTTTCTTAGGACCAGGTGGCTTTGATCTAAAGAATGAGTTCTCATAATGTTATGGAAGGGTATAGCCTAAATCCATAACCTATAAAACCGTCTGGTTTGCATGTACCCCGGCCACATACACGTACTCTCAATGAAACTTGTACAATAAGAATTTACCTTATTCGGTAATTAACCCCTCGTATTTACTGGGACAAATTCAACCATCTTGGAAAGAAAAATTATTGTACCTTGTTTGGGTTAGGGTTCGTACTGATTTTACGGGAGCTGGAGGACTTTTCGTTCTAGGTGGTCGTGGAGGGGGTGCGACTTCACGTACATCTTTTGGGGGAACCGGCATGGAGTGATGGGAACGTTGCTTCCTCTGTTCATGGTTTGGTTTCTTTTGCTCGCATACAGGCTGATACAACAAATAAAAATATTATACAGGCATCGGGGAAAGGCAAGCATGGAAAGTGGTGAATGACAAATATTCTGGGAATATAATACATATATTAATGTTTACCATTCACCAACAGAGACGTTTTTATGTTACATCCCTAAATCAAACAATGCATGTGCTCTGATAAACAAATAGGACCAGTAATCTACATAATTATCGTTCAGTGTTACAATCAAAGAGTAATTGTGTGGTTTAATATAATAAATCTAGTCACAGATACGTAGCTGTGTAAGTGTGAGGTGCATGTACGTATTCCCTGACTGCGACAAGTAAGTGATTGGAATAATTAAACCACGTTACAGGCCCGAATTTTAACCCACACGTAGAAAAAGTTTGGCCAGGAACGAGGTTAGTTTGGAATCAGCTAAGCCTCTTTAATATCGCAAACTCGTGAACACCATAGAGCTATATGAGTTATACTCATCCATAAATTATAATTAAACGAGTACTCCAGTGCTTTAATATTACTAAATATCTGGACAATACCTTGAAAAGTTGAGTTACATTCATAAACGACAAGTAAGACTTAGAGTGCTGCAGTTAGATAGCTTTGAGTAGCTACATGTAGTTTTAGATAGCTAACTGTTCTATTAAACCATAGATAGAGTAGGAGGGGGATTGGAACGGAAGTGATTCACGTGATGTTTTACAATGAAGTCTACGTAGTGGCTCTGGGACCATCCATGTATCTCTTCATAACTCCGCAAAAGCCCAGGAAACTTATTGTGTCCAATGCATACATATCAGAGCTACCCCATTACTGAATCACATGCCCCCTGATAGTAGGTATCAATTGGAAACGAAGAAAATATGACCTTGATTGCCGTGAAGTAGCTAGAGGTACACAGAGCGCTTTTTCATGCTTGCGCGTGTTCCTATAGTACCTTTGATATAGCTAAGGCTGTGTAACTAAATAGTGTCCTGTGTCCCAAATGGCCTCAGCATGAGATGAAAGTTGATGTTTAGCAGCAGAACTGCTCGTGGACTTCTTACAGAGAGCAAAACAATTCTCTTGAATTATTTGATCATATGTTTAGCCCTCGTGTTAGAAAGTAAGCCTCGATTAAAACCACGGAGATACGCGGATGGTACTTCCGTTTCCAATCCCTCTCTACTCTATCTATGATTAAACTTAACTATAGCTCGCACGCAGCTGCTTGCTTGTTCTAATTATTCCGGACACTTTGCAAGCTCTATAAAAGTCTTATACCCAGACAATTTCTAGTTTACTTTGTGTTATTATGTTGACAATGAATGAATTGAATTTCATACAGTCATTATGGGAGAGGAGCCTATAATGTAAACAGAAGTCTATCTGATGGTTTGATGAATGATCTTCAAGGATAGAAGCAACTGCATGTAGATCTACAATGTAGAGGTTTATAAGCATTCTTGTTAATAAATAATTAAAAAAGAGTTGTTAGCATTGTAGTTACTGGCTTACCAGGACTTATGAAAAGAAGAAATGTTGTATATTCCAGCTGTCTCAGGATCTCACACACGTGGGATTGAATGCGCATGCAGAGCTCACTTCCTCATCACTTTGCATAAAAGATTAATAGCCTATAATTATATGTCTGGTGTCTCCTCAAGAGCACAGCTTGCCATATTACCAGAGGAGGTACGACACGCATGCCTCGATTTAGCAATTAGCCACTGAAATAACGTTGAGCGTGGGAGGATAATCGAGGCATAATTCCGCCCACGCTCAACATTATTGCAGAGCTAGAAGAGCAAGGTTTGGGTGATATGCTTCTGTATATTCTTCTTTCTCCATGTACACACATCATTATTGCTCAGTAAAACTTTAATTGATTAAATAATCTCAATTAGAGATGTCTAGACTGTGCCCATACGCCAGCTTTCGTTCACAAAATGCACAGGTCAAAGATCATTATGTCCCACAGTATTACATTAATTACTGCATAGGGAATTGAACACTACCAGCTACTGGAATTGTTTTTAAGGCATAATTATACTTGTACAAGAAGAACTCTTTACCATACCATAAACACAATTCTCCATCTTAAATTAAAAACTCTTTGGCATCTTGCCTGAATTTCCCACCAACTTGAAGCAGTACATCCATCAGTAATTTAATTATGCATGAGAAAGCTTTACACTTTGCAGCATTCCAACAACATGATGTATTATCGGACCATACAGAACACATTAGACCAATTTTCAAAGTAAGGACATTTCTATTGCCTATACATACGTATTACCATTAATTTAGTAGTATCCAATCCAAAAATATTCCCGGCAATTAGTGGATGTAGTCCATACAACTTAGTTGAACACGACACTTGAGTGTCTGGTAAACTTGCTTCTACTTGCGGCTGTTCCCAAATGAAAGATGACAAGCAATTCTACTTGCTTTCATACTAAAAGCAAGGTATATAGACTCTATCTCATAGACATTAATTTTGCTTTAATAATGCAAGCTTAAATATAAACAAAAGCGATTACCCCGTCAAAGTTTTCATGTCAGGTTATGGAGAAAGCACTCTAGTGTATAGTACACACAAATTGTGCACATCTATACACATCTATACACAATAAACATTGAATCAATGAAACAAATTAATAACAGTGGATAATTAACATTGCCACTGCTGTCGCTCAAAACATTACCTTTAGGAAGTTGATGGGTATAACACCTCTTCTTCCCGCACTGTTTTCTCCCAGGTACCAAAACACCACATTGCATGGTTCCAGCACTGTGATAACATCCCCTACACTGAATGGCAGATCATGCGCAGTCTCACCTGTGTAGTGAAAATATTAACCTCTGCAAGTATTTTTAAGCCTTGGTTCTTGCCTGGAAAATCTCTTATTGCCACATATTTGGAGTATGGAGGAACAGGATTGAGATTTTCTTGAGTAATGTGATTGTCGTCTCCCCGCAAATCTTTTGTTGTAGCCTCAGCCATACCATGTATACCGGTATTACCAGAGATAAACCGAGGTTCAGCCAACAAGAAAACTTAGATCTACCTAGTACATAACGTATAGCGTGTAATTTTCGTGAGGCAAAATATTGGTGGTTTTCGTGGTGGTTGGAGGCTGACCGTGTGACATCAGAGTACTATTGGGGAGGCGTGGCTTTACGTATGAAGCCCTAGGTAATTGACCACACCCACATAGTGATCTGATTGGTCACACTGCTCATGTGAACAGTCAGAATTCAAACAGAATTGGATCTTCCCAGACTGTTACTCACCACTGCGCCTTACACAGCACCCGGTACCCGTGTTGTCAAGCACTGCTTTCCTAAACTGTGTCTGTTTGGTGAGTGTGGCTTAAGAAGTTGATTTAAGTCATTTAAAGCTTGTTTGTTGGACTCAATTGAGTTAAATAACGGTCACCCTTCTTTTCGTTGAACAGTCATCGGAACAAAAATGTCTTCCAAGCTCAATGCTGCCACAATTTTGGACCTGAAATGGGCTTTTGATGAGTCTAAGAACAAGAAGTACAAAAAAGGAAAATTTTTAGGAAAGGTCAGTGAATGAATTGTGATGCGTGGCGTGTACAGATCATGTAGATGACACCCCAAATATGTAATTTCAATTTTCTTTTGGCGCATAGAAAATTATGTAAGGCTTAGATGTCACTTCAGTGTGGTTGCCACAATAAAAAAATGAGTGCTGCTATTTTTATGTATTTGTCATTTTCCGTGAAATATATAATTATTTGTATTCTCAGGGTGGATTTGCTCACTGCTATGAACTCATTGACGTTGACACAAATACTATATATGCTGGAAAAATTGTTCCCAAAACCATGCTAACCAAGCCACACCAACGGGAGAAGGTTAGCAGTCGAGCTAGCAAACTGTTATGTTAAGAAACTTCCCCTTACAGATGACCATGGAGATTGAGATTCACCGCACACTCTCTCACTCCAATATCGTTGGCTTCCATGGCTTTTTCGAGGATCAGAACCACGTGTACATCCTGCTAGAGTTGTGCAGGCGTCGCTCATTAATGGAGCTCCACAAAAGAAGAAAAGCCGTTACAGAGCCTGAAGCACGCTTCTATCTCAAGCAGATACTACTGGCTGTTAAGCACCTCCATGAGCAAAAGGTAGACACGGAGACTATCACATTTTGTTTATTATAAATGTAATTGCAGGTCATTCATCGTGATCTCAAACTTGGCAATCTGTTTCTCAATGACGATCTTGAAGTCAAGGTTGGTGATTTTGGTTTGGCAACCAAAGTGGAGATTGAAGGAGAGCGAAAACGGTAATACATTTTTCTCATACAATAGGGTGTAATAATGACACTGGAATACATTTTTTTATAGTACACTGTGTGGAACCCCTAACTACATTGCTCCCGAAGTCCTTGGGAAGAAAGGTCATAGCTACGAAGTGGACATCTGGTCTATTGGTTGCATAGTGTAAGTGCATGGTGTGTCATATAATTATTATGCACAAGCGAGGTACAGTGCGGTAGTGTGTTACCAGACGTTCCCTCAGGACAAGTCTGCTCGCGAGACTATGTCTGTGTGTGTAGACTGCTACAGGATCAATGAAGTGCAAGTAAAGAGTTTCTATAGGCTTCTAGTCATGTTTTCTTGGATTTTAATACGTGGGTTTGCAAAATAATGCTTGGTTCTCGAGTTAGGCCTAGTTTTGCTTACTTGGAATGCCATTGCAGCCTTTTCAGAAGAGTGCGTAGCAAACCTTATTCACCAAGTGTTGCTACTCTACTTAGTGGTTAGTTCTGCACTAGAACGCTAGCTATTGGTAGCTGCAAGAGTGAGAAGAGGGCTGCAAGGCTCTGCTGATGCAGCCATTAATAACTTTTGGCAGATCGTTTTTAACAACAATCATGGTCAATCGTTACCCACTATTTGAGTTTTCCTGGATTCTGCCCATGCAGCAAAATTAATTACCGTATATCTTCTAATTTATCGGACACTTCTAATTACCCGGACACTCTTTTGGGCAATTTTCCTTGTTCTAATACAACGGACACTCCAATACTTTAATATTACATTTGTTCTAAATATCTGGACAATACCTTGAAAAGTTGAGTTACCATTCATAGAAGGCAAGTAAGACTTAGAGTGCTACAGTTAGATAGCTTTGAGTAGCTAGTTTTAGATAGCTAGTGCAACTATTCAGTCGCACACTGTTCTATTAAACTTAGCTAGCTCGCATGCAGCTGCTTGCTTGTTCTAATTATTCCGGACACTTCGCATGCTCTATAAAAGTCTGTTCCAATTATACCCGGACAATATCCAAAATAATTATTTTTTGCTGTCCGATAAATTAGAAGATATACGGTAATGCAAAAATGTACATCGTGATAATTATAATGTGTATAAAAATAGTAGCTTTATGTTATGTAGCTTTGGCACCTCCACCGAGGCATCAGCACCCGCGATGCTTTCATTATGTCATGTAGATACATTTGAAGGGTTATGTACTAAGTGGTATTAAGAGTAGATAAAAGAAGAGAAGAATGTCAAACTACTAAACAAAAACTGCACAATATCCTATCAATTGCATGAGCAACTCTCAATTGACATTTGCGCATCCATTATGCAACGCAACCAAATTTCTTAACTGAGTAAAGAGTGCAAGTGTGATTAAAGAACGTCCCATCAGTGAGCAGCTCTGAACGCGAACGGCTTGCTAAAATTATCAATTACCGCATCCCGGAGACATCACAGTTAACATTTACTAGCGGTAATTGAAAATGACTAATTTTACGGTACTTGTTTTGTGTAGTGCTGTTAGTAGTTCAACACGCCTCTCTTCTTGTATACTCTTGGTGGTTATAGTTGTGTACTTTTTATGCTCCTCTACTTTTACAGATACACTCTGCTTGTTGGAAAGCCTCCATTTGAGACTGAGAGTCTAAAAGATACCTACCAACGGATAAAGCGTAATGAGTATCATATTCCATCTCACATCAATCCCGAAGCTAGGTCACTCATAAAACGCCTTCTACGTTCTGATCCCTCATCAAGACCAACTGCTGGGGATATTTTGCGTGACCCTTTCCTCACCGCTGGCTTCATTCCTGCCAAACTACCCCCGAGGTACATGTATATCGTCAACACTTTCATGTATTCCCCGTTTGACAAAATGTTTGTTGGCAGTGCAGTTTTCATTAATTGTGATGTTTTTTCTTTCAACAGTTCTTTGACTACTGCGCCTCACTTTAAGAATGCTCATCTCCCACCAAGCAGCGCCAGGCATCCACTTGCTCAAGTCAACTCCCTTGTGACTGAAACCAATGTGGCAGCTCGAAAAGTTGCAGCAACTCCTGTTCTTGCGGACGGTGAGTATGAGGTGATAGTGTTCTACTACAATTGTATCTAGTACCTTAAGATTCGGATTAACTCGCGTTTGTATCACATCCTCTTGTGCAAATTACATGTAATGAATGTAAAATACACACAGACCCAGCTGACTGGCATCTTCACAGTCTGTTAACACAGCTGATCAACTGTGTTGGCACCAACCCATCTGAAAAAAATCCGACTGACTATGGTATGTTTTATGGAACATACATAACATGTAATTGATATGGTGTGTACTTACACAAACCAGGTGAGTCCGAAGATCCTGCCTCCATGCCCATATTTTGGGTGAGCAAGTGGGTTGATTACAGTGACAAGTATGGACTTGGCTACCAGCTGTGTGATACTAGTGTTGGTGTCCTCTTTAATGACTCTACTAGGCTGCTGCTAGGCTCTGATGAGGCGTAAGTATCTAGACCAAGTTGCTGCCCATTGGCGGAATTATTACACCCATTTTAGGTCTGTCCAATACATCAACAAAGATTTGGCTGAAGAATTCTACACGATTTCAGCCTATTCTGAATCCCTTTACAAGAAGGTATTACTGTAATTATACATGGTATGTGGCTATAATATGTGTGTTGTTTTAGGTCACTTTGTTGAAATACTTTCGCTCATACATGAGTGAGCACTTGCTGAAGGCTGGAGGCAGTGCTGGAGAAAGGCCCGTTGAAGAGGGGGTGAGACTACCTCACCTCAGGACCTGGTTCAGGACAAGGTCTGCCATAGTGTTGCACCTCTCAAATGGGATCATGCAAGTTAGTTCAAACATAGAGAAAGTAGAAGAGGGATTGGAAACAAAAGTACCATCCGTGTATCTTCGTGGTTTTAATCGAGGCCCTGGAAGGCTAACACAAGGGCCAACATGAGTAATTCTCATGAATTGTTTAGCCGTCTGTAAAAAGTCCAAGAGCAGTTCTGTTGCTAAACATCACATACTTGATGATATTTATGCCTCGGTGCGCATGCACAAGCGAGGTATACGGCAGTGTGTTTTTGTGTCTGTCTGTGTGTGTAGACCGCTACAGCTGCTCAAGGATCAATGAAATGCAAGTAAGAGCTTCTATAGGCTTCTAGCCATGTTTTCTTGGATTTTAATTTGTGGATTTGCAAAATAATGCTTCGTTCTCGAGTTATGCCAAGTTTTGCTTGCTTAGAATGCTATTGCAGCCTTTTCAGAAGAGTGCATAAGTTTTTGTTCACTGAGTATTGTTACTGTACGTAGTAGTTAGCTTTGTACTAGAACGCTAGCTATTGGTAGCTGCAAGAGTGAGAAGAGAGCTGCAAACGCTCTGCTGATGCAGCCATTAATTTTAGTTGAACTTTTGGCATCGATCGTCAACAATCATGGTCGATGGATGACCCACTCTTCGAGTTTCCCTGTGACTAGATTGCCTGCATGCAGCAAACAAAACGTTCATTTTATGTTATGTAGCTTGCACCTCCACCTAGGCATCAGCACTCGCGGTGCTTTCATTGGCACAGCACTACTTAGTTATACAGCCTTGAGTTGACAGCCTTAGCTATATCATAGGTAATAATTACAGGAACACGAGCATGAAAAGGCACTCTGTGTACCTCTAGCTACTTCACAGCAATCAATATTATTATGACCCAACTGTATTGTGCAATTTTGTTTTATTGCAGATCAACTTTTTCCAAGATCACACTAAGATTATCATATGTCCATTGATGTCAGCAGTGAGCTACATTGACGAAAGCAAGAATTTCCACACTTACAAGCTGTCTATGATTGAGAAATATGGATGTTCAAAGGATATCTGCAATAGGTTGAAGTATGCCAAAACAATGTGTGAAAGGCTGATAACCAAGCTCGATTCTACACCCTGTGACAAAGCCACACCCTCTGTGAGGACACCGTCACTCGCTCCTGTTGTTTCTTAACTCTTTCAATAATTATCATATTAAGTATTTGATTTTAACAGTACACAGTACAGGACATGCACACTGTAGGTCTCTTTATGTGCACTTTCTATACCTTGTACTTCTGTAGCTAGCTAGATCCTTTATATAGGTCATAATGTGTAATTTTGTCACACCAATGTTCTAATTAAACGTAAGACTGTTACGGTATGTGTCTAAATTAATTGAAAAATGGCGAGGGTGAGTCCAGTCTTGTTTGTTTGGAGAGAGCTCTAAGTTACTGTCTATGGTTTAACTTTAAAGCTTAGTGTGTACATTGTCGTTCAGCTCAACGGTAAGGATCTGACGATATATATACGTAGCAGTAAGTAACGCAATGATCAGGTACATTTTGCAGTGCTTGAATATTGCTCATGGACTCTGACCTTTCTCAGTGGATAAAGAATCATAATCAGAAAGTTTACAACCAAAGAGATATGGATCAGTTACAAAAACCAATATGGATGTCTGAAGCGTAAGTACTGTACTTTAGCCATGTCCTCTGTTGGGCCTATTCCTGTGTGTGTAGTACACCCCATTACAATGTTTATAATAAGGCAGTGAGCTTCTTTGAAACTTATAATTATAGAATCAAGCCACACATTGCTGTGTAAACTGTGAATCCCTTCCACTTAGTTTCAAGTTAGTCAGCTTTGTACATGTATACACAATGTATTGTGTAACATAATGCAGAGAGGATTCAAATTAGGGGAGCTTTGTATACACATGTAATGCAGGTGTGCCCTTATTTGCATACTGTTGGCAACTCACATATAAAGTTACTCTTGTGCAATGAGCACTTAAAAGAATTCCAAACATTCTTAGTAGTGTGATGTTTATAACCATATCAGTATTAAGGCTTGCCATAATACTTAGGTGCCCAGCACAAAACATGAATACTGTGTGGGTATCAGTGTACACTCTCATGTGTATAAGCTGTGTGTTTTATATTTTGTTGTTGTGTTGAAGTGTTTACATTGGCTAATCATAGTAACTGCACCTGTTACGTATGTCGCTCCACTTTCAGTATACATGTAGAAGCTGGATTTTGTTTTTAGGTTACTGTTCAAACTGCCAACTTTACCATAATATTACAGTATTATAGTGTGGTGAGCTCATTTTAACTGCACCAGACCACTTTGTGCAAATGGCACTATATGTAATAAACGAAAAGTAAACATAAAAAGCAAATGATCTCAGAGCTGTACTATTCATTAATTGATATTGAACCCTCTATTGAGAGTGTTAATACATACCCCTAGTAGTGGTGTGTTACGGTAGGTCAATAACATAGTGCTCTGTCATTGGCTTGGCAAAGTCCCAAGAACCTTGTTAGTTTTCAACTAGTTTTACTGTGTGTATGTGTATGACACACAAACATAATATTATATGTACAGTGTTCACGTAAAGTGTACTTTAATAGTCTCCACGTAGTATTTGACAAGCAGTATCGGGTCCATTTTTTTGTAGCCTCATTAAAATGTGCCATTATCCCATTATAATTACTCTACTGTAGGTGGTACCACGGTGCTGTTGACCGAGCCAGCACGGAGTCATTGTTAGCAGGCAGAAGGCCAGGGCTGTTCTTAGTGCGAGACAGTAGCTCCTGCCCCGGAGACTATGTCTTGTCTGTCAGGTAAACTGTTCTTATACTCATCAGTCAAAACACTGTGCTTAGCCATTGGCTTCAGACCAAGTGATGAGTGTGCGTCAATGACAGTGACCTTGTTTTGCAAGTGTACATGTAGTTGTAACTTAGGAATGTCGCCTGAATGATCACTGCTCTATAGCTTGTAGTGATTCATCTCAACCATGTTAACCACATTTGATGATATTGCTTTTTTCAGTGAGAATAGTAAAGTCAGTCACTACATCATCTCACGAAGAGGAGGGATGTATTTGATAGGGGATCAGTCATTTGAGGAGCTCCCTGAAGTTATTGAATTCTATAAGAAGCATTTCCTAGATACAACAACACTTACAGAATGTGTAAGTTTGCACTAATCACTACGTTTTGTTGGCAAGCTTTGTGTTCATGTGATTGAGTTTTATGATTGTTCAGGCTCCCAATCCTCGTCCTATGCAAACCACGGCTGGCCAAGCAGTTACTGAACAAATTGATTCAAGAGATGCTCAACTCCCACCACCTGTCCCAGTCATTGGCAGATTACTAGCCAAGGGAAAGTTTGACTTTAAGTCGGTGAGTTACTCTAGTAACAGATATTTGAGCAGTGGTTGAAACTTCCCTGTATACCTTGGACTCATATCTGTTACAATGTCCAATCGTGTTTAATCACAATTGTGACGCTTATTATACTAGTGTTATATGCTGTACATCTGTTCAATACTGAAGCAATCTGTCCAATACTAGGTTCATTTATTTCTTATACAGGATGACCCAGAAGACCTTAGTTTCAAGAAGGGAGACATCTTGACAGTGCTCAGGAAAGACGAGGATGAGTGGTGGTTTGCACAACATGAAAATGGAAGGCAGGGATCTATTCCTGTTCCATATATTCAAATTGTGAGTGATAGTGAAAAATCCCCAAGTCAGTTGGTTTGTAGGCAGTTCAGTACAGTTGAGCCTCGATTATCCAAACCCCGATCATCCGAATTCTTGATAATCCGGGTGAAAAATTCGACCAAATTATAGCAAAACACGTATCGCGCATTAAGTGTCCCCGTGGTTAAAAGCTTTTTGCGTTGCTGATTTAGCAGAACTGTATAGCTTGCTACCTTTGTTCTGTCCACTGATGCATTATGTCCAAGACTAGTACATTTGTAAGAGCTCTCTGGACATCGTTTGCTGATTTTGCATGCTTGAATTATTGATGGACGTGGCTCATTTAGAGTCATTCTGGTATCCAAATACTTCAGCCATCCAGATGAGGTAGGGACACCAGGTGTTCAGATAATGGAGGCTCAACTGTATGCCACAAACTTTGTGACGCAACCTTACATACAATTATAAATAGTGAATTGAATAGAGGTGTATACACCATACATTGGACACCATACATTGGAACGTAGTGTTGGTGTGCACGTCATGCCCGAGGTGGACTGTTGCTTGTAACCGCACATTAATTTTTATACATGTATGTCATTTAGTACTGATCGCTTGAATGAGACTATTATGGGTGTATGTCTGTCTGTACCTGTACCGTATAATTACATGCACGTTCTTCTGTGCTGTTAGTTGTACACACATATATAAATTGTGTGTACAAGACATTCTATTCATTTAATGTTGTTACCTAGCGACAAGCTTTTGATGCGAAGGTTAGTGGTGTCAGTGAGGTGATGGAAATGGTCCAGGTGGTAACTAATTGTTAGAACTGCAGCAGCTTTCAGAACCTACATGTAGTTATATGGGTGTGACCAATACTGCATGGGCGTGGCTACCACTAAGGATTAAGATTACGGTTGATGTCAATACATGTATACTTGCTGCATGCTGTCTTTTTTTGTTGCGTGCTATAATGGAGTACATACTTTTGGTGTGCTACAGGTGGAGGACAATTCCCAACCCTTCCTAGCTAGAGCCATTATGGACAGAGAGTGTCCTTACGATCAGACTGCTCTCTCGTTCAAAGTAAGCAATTCTATATTCATTTAGAAAGTGTTTTATGCTCAACAAAAGGTACATAATGATATGGCACACCTCAGGTGTACATGTATACATACTGCACATTAATTTTGCTATACACTCGCCTAACACAAATTGGATTTTAGTACCATACAATGTATACTACAATGTATTCTACAATGTTCAACATTCGCAACTTTGCGAGTGCTTATGACATCGCAACAATTGTAGTTGTTTACTCGGAATCTATTCTGTAGCTGTGGGTAATTGTTTCCTCTATGGCGTTGGTCGAGAAGGCTTGCACACTAATCTGAAGCGAGGAGAGGCTCCCATCCACCTCCACAATAGTCGTATGGTCAGGATGTTTTCGTAAACACCAGTTGGAAATACAAACAAAGATTTGCCATAGCCTGTACAGAACCAAGTTCAGACGTCCTGACCATCTCGATCAATGCAATAGGGGGCATAACCCACAGTGTCACTGAACTCAAGTTATTGAGACAAAAATAGATTCCTAGTATTAAGTAGTTTGTGATAATTATACTATAGTTGCGATTACCCATAATGGGTAATTTGAAGCGCATCCACACTATCACTTTTCACGAAGCTAACATAATATTACATAATGCAGTGATCATGGCATTGTGACAGACTGATATGCATATGTACGGCTCTTTTCTTGCCTATTTTCATGCTTTTTAGTAGTGCTTTTCCCCTCCAGTCTTACACAGCTTTCACGTTTTGTGGTTGTTACTGTACAGTGATAACAGACACCATTGGGAAACAAGGTTTTGGCCGGTTTTGGCCGTTACAGAGAGGTGTCCATGGTTGATTGTCACACACGTTTATGCTTTTTGAGTCAATTTCTGCTTCTAGCGAACCTTGGGACTATACTGAAATGTCTTTCAATCTCTTTGAAAGTACTGCAGAGGCTAGATTGCATAGATTGTGCACAAGGCTGGTCACTAAACAGAATAGCAATGACACACTATGCCCCCTCCTGTACCTACCCTCTGGGCGGCTCTACTGCTTACCCCCCCCCCCCCCCCCCATATTTTTCAAATCCTGCTTATTATTGTTGTCTGCGGGAAACACTGAATGTGGCAGGAGTTATTTTACTGTTCAAGCCTTTGTAGTGCGAGGGGGGGGGGCCAGAGCTTTCGACTGCTACATCACAGATTGCCATTTTTCAGAGGTGATTGTTGGAGGGGTGCCAGTGTATACATTTGATACTGGTGTACATGCACATAATTATTTATACAACTGTGTGTGTGTTGTATGGCTTCTCATGCATGGTTGTGTGTGTGAAGCTGTGTGTTTTTTTTGGACTATAATTATTACGTATTTCATTGCGCCTATTAGTATAAGAATGACACCCACGTACCTTTTGAGCTCATATTTGTCCAGTTGTATTATCTACTGTTTAGTCCTCTGATAGATAAGCCAGTACTGTATATAGCCATAGATTGAAGAGTTAGAGGGATAGGAAACGGTTTGTATCTCGAGTAACATCCGCGCTACGGTTCAGTTTAATCGAGGCCATCACAACAATATCTATTTCTACACTCAGTGCATAATAAACTACAAGTAACTGTGCTTAGTCCGTGCAACTCACTTATATTTCAAGGTCTATAACTATTGTAGTAGTCATAGCCAGCACGCTTACACGTTACATGTTCCAATAGCTCTAAAACAGCCTTGGGAACATATAACTTTATTGGAAAGTCTCTTTTTACTGGGTGTGGTCAGTCATTAGCAAGTACTACACGTGGCTCATGGACTAGGCGTGTTTTAAGTTGCTGAAAGAGATTATGTCTCGAGGAAACACAGCTTTGAGAGTTACCCGGCAAAAGTGTGCTTAATAGCCTCGTTCATAGGGTGTAGCGCGGATAATTTTCGAGGCTCCACTGCAGATTCAATGTAAAATCATCACGTGCACCACTCCGTTTCCTATCCCTCTCTCTTCAATCTATGATATAGCGGATGATTTTTGAAGGACACAAATTCCAAGCATGAAAAATAGCACAAATTAATGATCACAGATAGGGTTCACACATTGGTGCTAGCTATATTGTACAGTGTTAGAAATAATTTTTATTGACTGTATCGTCATTTGGGCCTGGTCATACTAACTGGACACATGGAGGAACACATGCAGGAATACATGGTCATTGTAATTAAACCATCCGGTCAATGACCGATGGCAGTGAGTAATTTCTAACACTGCATGTATAAGACTGGAAGTTTGCTTGTGCAATGGTTTTCCAGCATCTTGTGAAACATAAAAATTAAATGTGCCTGCAACAAGCCAATTTGTGGGTGTGTTTAATATATCAAAGGTGGAGCTGCAGCTCTCCTTGACAAGACTATACATGTACATGCAATTCAAAATTCACGTAAGTGTGCACATTCACCAATTTTGTTCCTAATTTACAGAGTGGTGAACTAATTATGGTTACAAAACAAAATGAAAATGGAGTGTGGGAAGGAGAACTGAATGGGAGAAGAGGACATTTTCCTTTCAAGTTAGTCGAAGTTGTGGATGCCAATAGTCACTGAAATAGTCTTGAGTTAAGACTAGATGAACACAATATCACGTCTGCCATTTTATGTTTGCTTACTGCCGTACAGTGTATAATATAATTGTGTATCTGCATCTGTACTGATGAGATCATTCTTGTACTTTTTGAATGTCATATGTCAGACCTTTCCTATTATTTAGCTATTTGATCTGATTCCTATTTTGTTGATTCATAATTATGCAATACTAACAGCTATTAAAATGTTTTGCAACCAACAGTGTGCGTGTGTGTGTGTGTGTGTGTCTGCTCAACAACGGTTGTAATGCGAGTACACGCAACTACTAGGCCTCTAAGCACGAGATTTTTGGGGGATTTTGACTCGTGAATCAGAATCATGCGTAGCAACATTTGTTTGTGGAAACCTTCTGCCTTGCACACTAGAGAGCTAGTAGCTACATGAGCTGCAAACGCTTCGCTATACCCAAAGCAGCAGTCACTATGTACTTTGCATTCGTCCCTTTTTTCTCACTGGTAACAAACCTGCTGCGTAGCCTCGCAAGTACGTACTTGATTCGTTAATTGTTTTATGAGTGTAGAGTTCACTTTTTTGCATGTGCATATAATGTACACCTGAGTATACTGTAATATTGTAATTATGCCTCGGTGCGCATGCGCAAGCGAGTTATACGGTAGTCTATTTATGTGTGTGTCTGTGTCTGTGTAGACTGCTAAACATGAATAATTCATGAGAATTGTTTTTGCCGTCTGTAAAAAAAGTCTACAAGCAGTTCTACTGCTAAACATCAACTTCACCTCATTTGTGAGAAAAAAAGTGAATTTTTTCCAACAGTGGTAAAAAACACTGTCTATTAATTCATTCCTTACTTTTACTGCATCTTCATCACCAGCTAGTAAGTATCACCTCCTACTTGCTATGACTTTGATATGGCTACTGTGTCGACTAAGCAGAGTTTCACTAAGAAGTTTACTGTTCCACTTTCTTTGTTTATTAATAATATTGGCAGTACGCATGGTTCAGCCATAGATTGAAGAGTCTAACTCTTCAATCTATGGTTCAGCGGAAGTGACGTTTTCACTAGCAGTCATGTAAGCGTTCCAATCCCTCTTTCTTTACTATCTATGGATCAATAAACTGTGAGTTTCTATAGGCTTCTAGTAACGCAAAATAATGCTTTGTTCTCGAGTTATACCTGCTTTTGCTTCGTTGGAACGCCATTGCAGCCTTTTCAGAAGAGTGCATAGCAAAACTTGTTCACCAAGTGTTGCTACTCTACTTAGTACTTAGCTCTGCACTTATTGGTAGCTGCAAGAGTGAGGAGAGCGGCTGGACCAGCCGTTCGTTATCTGAAAGAACGCCTGGTCTAGTTCCAATGTACAACTCGTCTAGCTGAGTCAGCGTTTTACAGCATCATAATGATATCCATGGCTAATACACCTTGTGCGGCCATTTATCGATCCAAGAAATTCCTAGACCAATTAGACAAGTTGTACATTGGAACTTGACCAGACGTTCTTTCAGACAACGAACGGCTGGTCTCGAGAGGCTACCATTCATTTAGACGGGGATTTTTGACATTGATTGTTTTTAACAACAATCATTACCCATTCTTTGAATTTCTCTGCCTGCTAGCCTCGATTCCAGGCCGCACTCCTTGTTGAGGCCTTGTGAAGGAGGCTATCTGCCTGCATGTAGCAAAATTTATAAAAATATTCAAAACTATTGCTATCATAGCTAGTAGCTTTATGTTATGTAGCTTCGACACCTCCACCGAGGCATCAGCACCCGCGGTGCTTTCATTTTTTTTGTAATTGTTGTTGATCTCTTTATCGGACAATCGTGCTAGATACAAAATATTTAACTTGGTGTATAGAGTCAGCAATCAATATTTGGGCCCATCAATTATTGGATGAAATTGCATGCAAGCAGAAGTGGTCCTCTCACAGACAATGGCCAAGGGCTAAGTACAACTTCCTAAGTGCAAGTCTTACTACCGTATAGCGGGTAATTTTCGTGGGGTAAAAACTCGATGGTTTTCTTCAGTAAAAATTTCATTTAGTTTACATTCATCATTTTCATCCGCTATTAATTGTCAGGTTGCACAGGTTTGAATTCTTGCATACCCCTTTCCTGTTCAATCGCACAATCTGGAACAGTTCCATCACTTTAGTTTGCATCTGAGCCCAACCCACCAAAATTAGCTTGATTTTATCGCCGCCCCCAATGAAGTGGCTATGGCTTAGTAGAGATGGGCGTGGGTCAATGGCTGTGCACAAAGTAACCATCGATTTTATGCCTTGCTGCTGCCTCGATGGAAGTATGTGTGGCCTTTAAAAGCTGCACTCTGGTCAACTAAGCTGCTTAGCTAGTTGGGCGTGGCCTCGACCGTCTCCTGACGGGAGGTCGGGTTGCAAGCCTATCTGGGATTTGTTCTGCAGCATTATGTAACACTGCCATGAATATTCTTCTTCTCAAGTGGGTGTTAACTGACATGATGACGTGATAAACCACAGCATAATGCATGCTGTTTTGCAACTAGATGCAAACGGAAGTGTAACCAAGCACGTGAAAAATACTGCAATCTGATAGGGCGCCACTATAGTGGCGCTAGAACAAATCCCAGATAGGCTTGCAACCCAACCTCCCGTCAGGGAGACGGTCGGGCCATGCCCAACTACTGCTTAGCAAGCATGTAGACTATTGTAGTGCTTGTGTCCACTTGTAAGTGCCTGTGTACACAAATGGCTTGCTGCTTCCTCTTTGAAAATATTATATGGCTGCCAAGATAGTCCAGAGGGTCTACCAATGGATACTACATGCTGTATAGCTGGTTTTAAACTTTCTTTTTTTTAAGTGTCCTAATTGAACAGATCAGCAGAACTTCAAAGGATAATCGCATTCATGATACTATCCAATCTGCCAATATCATGCAACATTCACAAGTTGATAGCACGCTCCCTCCCAGATTGTTGTTGTAAAATTTACAACAATTTGACCAGTAAAGGGATACTATAGCGTACAGTAAAGGTTGACCAATCCATATTGTTGCTTTTGTCATCTTGTACAACTGACATACAACTGACATTCTTATAGGAAATAGTGTGACTTTCCCAGGTCCTTTATTTCGAACTGCTTTGCCACAGCATTCTTCACTTCTTGTAACTGTGCATCAGTCTTTGCAGCAAAGAAATAATCGACACCCATGCATTTACGTACACCAACTCATCCAGTGCCCGTGTAGTATAATAATACACAAAGCAGTATATTTGATTGTGTGAATCCAATTTTTGTGAGATAAGTATTGTGTGCCAGTTCTAACACTGAGGTAATTGCTCCAAACCGTAAAAGCTTGCAAACTAAAATGTTGGTTGAGCCATGCACCACCTGCTCCTCAAGATTGCTGTTGATAAATGTTGCTATTTGGAGTCCCCAAAATAAAATGTTGGTTGAGCCCATGCACCACCTTGCTCCTCAAGATTGCCGTTGAGAAATGTTGCAGCAGAGCCATGCATGCATATCTATTTGATGTACTTTGAGTCCCCAACTGCATGGGCAATGCCAACAATACTCAGGGATTCCTGAATGCAAAATGTTTCATCATAATTTATAGTCACTTACAAACTTTTGAGTAAGTCCCGGTGCAACCAGTCTTGCTTTATAGCCTTCAATTGTATCGTCTGCAGGCAGTTCTCATCCTGTATAATCATACCACTGACCTTTTTTCGTCCTGAGGGTAGCTCCACCAGCTCCTATTGTTGTCTTTGAGAGACCTCTTTTCTGTATGTGTTCATCGCATTTCTCTTGAGATTGCTTCTTTATATATACATGTACAAGGTAGGTTCTTGTGGCTATAATTTTAGTGTCCAGTTTATTTTAGGCTCTGATAAATAATTATGCTGGGAGTAGTTTGAATTTCTTCATTTGGTAAAAATCGTAACATACCGTATAGCCGGTAATTTTCGGGGGACAAACCAATTTATGGTTAAGCAATATTATTTTAGTCACTTCGTGGATAATATTTTTGTGGTTACTGCTTGCACTGCAGGTAAAGGTTGCTTCATTTGTGGATAAATATTTGTGGTCTGAGCTCCACGAAAACCACGAATATTTTGTCCCCCAGAAAATTACCGGCTATACGGTAATACAGTAGACTGTCGTTAATCCGGTCACCCTTAGGACAGTGCAGCTTGGCCGGAATAGCGATCGAGGTGGCTGTATTTCAGAAAATAGCCGCTGCTTAAAAACGACCTTACCTTGAATCATTTTGCGGTTCTTGTCTCGAGGATATGAAGTTCTCTATTTAAGTGTAATCCAACTTTATTTGCCAAACTGTAAAAATTACATCGGAAACCTAGTTTGGGGCAGCTAACATTGGCCAGTATACAGAATATAGCGAGTGGCCGTCCTTCAGAATGAGTTTTGTGCAGTAAACATCTAGCTAGCAATCCGTGCTAAACCAATTAATAGCCGGTATGTCGAGGTGGCTGTACTTCAGAGAGCTGGAATAGCGAGAGTCTACTGTATAGACTTTCGAAATTAGAAACCTATATTATTATAAAGATTGGCACCATGCACTTTGTACACAGGTGTCCCGTTACAGGACGTTTACCACCTCAAAACAGGCCATGTAGAAGCCTGAAAACGCCCTGGAGAACGTGTATCATGCCTGTATCATGCTAGCAATAATCATCATCATGCTTCACCGTAAGTCATACCAAACATGAGAAAGAAGACAATTAAACAATGTGATCATTATTGTCCAGACGCCAAATATTTTCTTGGAAAAATAATTATAATCCCCACCAAATTTTCTAACATGCACTGTATACATGTATATACAAAAATAGCGAAAACGATGGCTTATGCAGTCCTTTCAAAGCTCCCTAAAGATAATTATTATGCTCCCTGATGGTTTAATTAATACCTAAGTCTCAAAATCAGCTGTTTGTTGACCTCGATAACAGATCGATCAAGCCGTTCATGATATCGAGGCAGTACAAGAGCACTGACTTTTGATTGTATCTCTGCTTCTGAGCAAAATCGGCGAAAATAAAAGTTGACCCCCTGCAAAATAAAGTTTTAGACTTACAAACACTAAAAACTAGTAGTCTGACCTTATACCTTATACCGTTACTTCAAGCTTAGTTGTTAGTGCCTGTAAGCTTATTTTGCAGGGGGGGGGGGTAAAATTTTAATTTTGCTCAGAAGCAGAGATACAAGTACAAGTCAGTGCTCTTATACTAGTAGCCTCGAGCGGCTTTTCAACGCACAGCTGGCCTCAAGACTTGTATCTCTGCTTCTGAGCAAAATCAGCTATTAAATTTGACCCCCCCCCCCCCCCCAAAGCCTACAGGCACTAAACAACTTAGTCTAGTCCTCCTAATTAGTGACCTTAATTAATAAGCTAAGGTCAAAATTAATGGTTCCAGCCCCTCCTCTGGGAGCAGGAAGGCGTGGTCTGCAGCTAAACACGTGACGGGGCGCCATGATGATGCCATGCGTGTCCAAAGCCTTTTGGCAACCTGTATACCAGTCAGTGCAGTACCGAGGTGCAGTACAGCGAAGCAGTCAAGCCTCTGTAAAAGTATTATCATATCAGAAAGATGTCTGCTCGTGAAAGGAAATTCTTTGTTGGAGGCAACTGGAAAATGAACGGGGACACAGCCTCAATCAATGGCATCATTGAGTTTATGAAACCAGAAAACTTATCAGATGACTCAGGTGATCCTTCTATACATGTACACAGTGCATATGACAATACCATCTTCTAATTACAGCAACAGCTTCTATAGGCGATTTTGATTTGTGGATTTACAATTAAACTAAAACTTCTTTCTCGAGTTATGGCTAGTTTGACCGTAATTATATAAAAGATCGAGTTAAATGGATTGGCAACGGATCACATGCTGCATATAAAATGCACATACCGAACTTCTGTTTAGTAAGTAGTAAAAAATGCCAGAAGTTTTTAGATTGCTAGGAAATACTGTAGCTAGCTAGAGGTTACAGAACATTCTTTTTCGGATTTCTGTAATTATTATTATAGCTAGAACTGCCTAAATAAGTAGGATACTGTGTGTCATAATGGCCTAAAGTATCAAATAGAAGTTAAACTTCAGCAGCAGGATTCTCACACTGACAGTAAGACTATTATCTGTCTCTTTTTCGTGTCTTTGGCCATTTTTTCCACGTACAGTAGGCGGCCTCGATTAAACCCTGGACGAAACGCGGATAGTTTTTTGAGGCTGATGATGCAACAGTCAAGGCCACTTGGTTTCTTGGCAGCACCTTTCCACTGTACGGCGCTAAGTCTTTCTTCTATCTATGGTTTGACTTACAGTGAAGGCTGTTCCAGCTATTTTCTTTCTGATAGGTCAGTAGCAGCATAAATTGAATAGGGAGAGGGATTGGAAACGGAAGTAGCGTCACGTGACATTTTACATTACATTTGCAGCATGGCACCAGAGAGCCTTTGATGTCAATCCGTGTTACGGTTGCTCAACACGCGGGAAACAATGTTTCATGAATTCTGATCACTACAAGATATTCAGAGCCCCCCTAAAACATCATTCTCATGCCCCCTAATGGTGAGCATCAGTTGGAAAAGAAAAAACACGTTTTTGACTTTTGTGAAGATAGCTAGAGGTACAAAACGTTTTTTGTCACGCTATGAGATCTTTATGTACCTAGAATGCTTCTAATATAGCTAAGACTGTGCAACCTATCGGTGTACTGTGTCCCATATGGTCTCAAGTGTCAGTTTGAAGTGCAAGTTTTAGTACAAATGTAGCGGTACTATCTAGCCTAGATTTTACTTTCAGATCTATACACAGCCTCGATTACACCCCGGTGTAACGCGGATGTAATTCGATAACTTCCGTTTCCAATCCCTCTCCCTATTCAATCTATGGTAGCAGTAGTATAGTAGACTTTCACCGAAGTTAGTGTTAAATGGGCGTGGCCTGTCCATATAGGCTCTTGTCAACTTTTACTTCGTTCAGACGCTTGTCATCCACACTGTTGCAGGCTGTGAGTCTATCCGATGGGCTAGAAACCTTCAATCGAACTTTCTATCTACTTCCTTCCTTCAATCTACTTCCGTTTGTTGTGATGTCATTATTTTACTGAGCATGTACGATGTTATCCAAAGCCCCCCGGTATCGGGGGGATATTAGCGCATGCGCAGACAGTCGATACCAGGCCCACTTCCCTGAGTGAAGTGTGGCCTGGGATCGAGGCTAATACCACCATTGGATTCCTTGTTAAATGCACTGCTATCTTTAATTTTGCTGCAGAGCTGATAAGCTCCAACTAGCACTAGCCTCCTTCACCGGCCTTCATAGAAGTAGAAAAGAAGGCCTGCTTGCGCATGCGCAAAATTATTGGATATTTTTCCCCATAAAATTTCCTATAATACTGGATTCATCAGAGAAAATATCCTAAAAGTCATACACAGAGCTATAATTATATAGCTAGCTAGCTAGCTAGAGACAGAGCTGTGTAAGTTTTGTTGTACAGCTATTTTCTTCTGAGTAGCAGTAGTATAGTAGACTTTCACCAAAGTTAGCTTTCACTCCGTTCAGACGATCATCATCCACACTGTTGCAGGCTGTGAGTCTTTTGTTAACATAGCAGGCTAAGGGTAGCTATCAGAGAATGCTATCCGATGGGCTAGAAACCTTCAATCGAACTTTCTATCTACTTCCTTCAATCCACTTCCGTTCGTTGTGATGTCATAGGGCATATACGATGTTATCCAAAGCCCCTAGATACCGGGGGGATATTGGCGCATGCGCAAGCAGTCGATACCAAGCCCACTTCCCTGAGTGAAGTGCGGGCTGGGATCGAAGCTAAATTAGCATATGCAGAAGTCCCTGGCATAACCACATAAAGCATAAAATAATGAAGCCATAATTTACCACATAAATTCCAGGACCGAACTCAGCGCAAGTAAACTTTACACTTCACTGCCAGAAGCAGCCCTTGTGAACTCTTGACCACAGATTCACCCCCTTTTTTTGACAGGAAAATGCAAAAAATACTTACTAAAACTTCTACATGCTGAAGATCATTCATCAAGCCATCAGATAGACTTTTGAAGCTCCTCTTCTAAATGATTGTGTGGGTTCATTGTCAACATTTGCAAACAACAATAATTATTATAACAGCAAACTACTAATTATAATTATAGTACCTGATACTTTTTGAGCGATGCAAAACATGGCGCAAGGCATTAGCAGCACAGCGCAGCTTGCATCACTCATATTATGCACAATTTATTTGTTATGTACAAGTGGTGCAAAAAGCTAGTCTGGTATCTAGTGCAATCTTTTAGTACGTGGAGTGCAGTTTACCAATTATTTTACAGGAGAGTTATATAGCACTGCTACAATTATGTGCATCAAATAATATGCATGCACATAATATAAAGTAGAGGCAACTGCAAGTGCCGGAAATTTGCAACCGCTGGCTTTTTTTAGTACCTAATGCATTCAGTCTGAGTTGGTTCATAAAATACTTCCTGTGGCGCTGTATAATTACATCAACTACATACGGTACAACAAAGTTTAGGGTAATGAATTGTTAAAGATGTGCTGTTATTTGGCTGTTGAGAAATGGTAGTCTATTTGCTACAAAAAAAGGATGAAAAAGCTGTGTCATCACCTTAGTCAAGTATAAAGATCTACAGTGTACTTTGGCCAATGTCTGAATAATATGTACGTGTCATTTCCCCAGAGGTGGTAGTTTCTCCTCCGACATGCTACCTGCAATACGTGAGACAGAAATTACCAGTGTCCATTGGTGTGGCTGCACAGAATTGCTACAAGGCTGAGAAGGGCGCTTTCACTGGAGAAGTGAGGTATTGACCTGTTTGCCTACAATCTAAACTACATGTCTTAATTGACAATTTGATTTCAAGGATGGCATGCTAGGCAGGTCTCATTAGATAGTGCGCTTCAGTGAACGTACATTGTAGCTGTACCAGGTACGGTTACCCAAGCAATGCAATTTTCTCTTTTTAGCCCATTGATGCTCAAAGATATTGGAGTGAACTGGGTCATTTTGGGTCATTCGGAGAGAAGAAACATTTTCGGAGAGAGCGATGAGGTTTGTTAGAAGACTGTTTTTAGTATGTAGTATGTGTACTGGTAAACACCAGCACCTTTTATCATTAACCGTGACCTTCGATCACTAATTGCCAGCGGACGAAGTAGTCTGTTGGTTTGTTTGTACGTTTGTGTATTCCTGAGTCTACTCACCTGACTCTACTTAGTACATTTAGTACATGTATTTAGCTCTGCACTAGAACGATAACTGCAAAGCTGCACTGTTTAGCAGCCATTAATTATGGACTTCGAACTTTTGAACTTTGGCCATCGTCAATCATTTCTCACTATTTTGCAGTATTCCCAAATTAATGTGCAATATTGTACATTGTGTGTATTAGCAGTAGCCTGAGGCATCAGCACCCGTGGTGCTTTCTTTTGGAACTCAGTAAATATACATGTAACTGTGCCTGTCACCTTTCGGTTCACTTACAGCTGGTTGGGGAGAAGGTTGGATTTGCCCTGTCCAAGGGAATGAGGGTCATTGCTTGTATTGGAGAGCTCCTCTCAGAGAGGGAGGCTGGCAAAACAGAGGCAGTGGTCGCCAGACAACTTAAAGCTATCGCTGGTATGACTCACTCACTCTAGATAAGTGATAGTGGGGACTTATAATATCAATACAATCTTCCTTTGCTCATTGTGAGGACAAAAATCAATGATTAACGTCACTCCCCAGATAATGTGTCTAACTGGAGTGATGTCGTGGTAGCGTATGAGCCTGTGTGGGCCATTGGGACGGGAAAGACGGCCACCCCTGAGCAAGCCCAGGAGGTGCACGCCTCCCTCAGAAAGACTCTCTCCTCCATTTCATCGCAGATAGGTGCACAGACCAGGATCATCTATGGAGGTATGCCTAATATTGGAGTCATGTATATTATTGCAAAAAATTAATGTGCGTATATATACATACGGAGAGTAAAGTGCCTACATACAGTCATGTGCTTTAATTGATATCATTTCCTCTTTTGCTGCTGTGTAGGTTCTGTGAATGCTGGTAACTGCAGAAGCCTTGCTGCCATGTCAGACATTGACGGCTTTCTTGTAGGCGGAGCTTCGCTCAAACCAGACTTTGTCACCATAGTCAACGCTCAAGACTAAGAATTAGAAGATTATTAATGTTTGCTGTCATGTAGAATCTGTGCGAGGGACATGTCAAAGGTTTTGGTCCCCACTCACTTTTAAATGTCAACTTGTCATAATTAAACCGCAGTTGCAAATCTGCTACATTGTACATAGTCATTATTGCTGATGTCACATTATTTGAGGTCAAAGTTTGTTGTTTTGCTGATAATGCTAAAATGCAGCTAGCTAGCTAACCTGAACCTAGCCTCTTGTTTCAGAATTATTATTGTATTCTCATTTGAAACTTCAGTTTACAGCTTTGTGTAGTGTTGTCAATAGTGTAGTGTAGATCTGTCACTTGTCAGAGGCGAGTCCCAAGTAGCCAGAAACTGTTGAGGAGTTCAAAACAACAGGCTGCTATGTAAGTTTTCTCTGGGTACATGTATGTGTAGTGGATTCACACTTGTCTACTGAGTATAGAGATTTATCTAGTTGACGACAACATTGCATTTCTAAATTCCATAATATCTATTAAAGGCTACACTTAACTTTCTAATATAAAATAATTATGAAGCCAAAGGATTGAAAAATTATGTTGGAGACCTGGTGTCACTTATTTAGAGGGTCGCACAATCTAATTGGAGGTAGCTCTACTTGCCTCGATTTCTAGCCGCTTAAAAACGTGTATTTTCCAGTGGGCTAGAATCAATGCTAGAGTGTCGCTATACATTTTACCTCCATTTAGGATGCGACATTAAAAAATAACTGTCACCAGTACGTTGTCACTACTTTTAGAGGTCAGAAATTTACCTAAGCTCGAGAGTGTCACCTTAATTAAGGTCTTCCAATAAATAGAATGTGAGCATAATTGCTAATTTCTATAGTTAAAGAGTGCAATAATTTTATAGGATTAATAGCACAAGTAACAAGCAATGGCAAGGCTTCTAATTGCACGATCGAGGCGTAGCCGAATTAACCTTGCCAGTGCTTGACTTGTTCATGCACTCTTGGTGCTACTATAGTAACCATACTATTGGTGATTAGCGTATACATTCTAATTACCGCCCACAACAAAATATAAAAAAAATTTCGAGGTTGGTTCAATTAGGGCAGTGCATAGCAAAAGAGCAAGTTTGGACACTTTCCAAAAATTAAGGGGCATGGTAATAGTTTAGTAATGACACGATTAGGGCTAAGAGTGCAATATATAATATATTATATGGGATTTAATAATAGCATGAGTAACAAGCATCAACGATTATCTGTAGAATAGCTCTTGACTGGTAATAGATCTATTACCCTCTGCAAGTAGCAATATTCTAAAATAGTGTATAGAATCTCTACACAGGACAAGCATTACCTAATTGAGTTCACTTGTTTCTTTTTTCCAATGAAATTCAGCTTGCATGGGATCTCTAGTCTAGCTACACTATATAGGTGAGCGTCATTTGCTCCTAGTGAACTCCACAGGAAATTTCCCCATCATGATGTAGCAAGTACCAGCATATTCTTGATATTTCTCTTGGCACATGACCAACCACATCTGCTGGTACAGCTTTATATATGGCTACTGCAAGGTGATCCTCAGCGTTATTAGATATGGGCGGTTCTGCAGAGAACTGCATCATCATCACGACTAGTATAATTAATAGTATGGCTAAGAGTGCAATATGGGATTAATAGCATGAGTAACAAGCAATGGCAAGGATACTATTAACCTTGCCAGTGCTTGCTATGAGTGCTATTAATCCCTTATTGCATGAGTAGCCATACTAATCGTTGTGATGCAGTTTTAAGGACATGCATTTTTAGCTGCAGTTTCAATGAAAAAATTAGCCGCAGCCGTTATTCGAACGTGCGGTCGTCAAGGCATTAACGACGTGCAATTACTGCCTTGACGACGTGCAATTACTGATACGCGATTAATCACTGTACGAATCCCAGTGAATAATAGGACAACATGCGATTAAGAAATCAATAGTATGGTTACATTTGTTCCTTCTTGTTTTGCATACAATAGTCTTGCAAACGGAATTATTAAAAAGCGGCACCTTCATTTAGAAGAAGTATCGTATACGTAGTTGATGTAATTTTACAGCTCCAGAAATAATAATTATATATCACTGTGGAGTGGCGCACTTTTAGAACCTAAAAAAGTGCGTTCAATCCAAGCTGGTACTTAAATTATAGTGGGACTTTATGCGCTATACAGTTAGTGTAGTGTCGAGAAGTACGCATTATGCACACTGCAGGATCTCCAGTTTTAGATTTTTGGTATTTTTATTTTACAGCTATCAAATGCATGCATGTAATAATAATTAGTTGAAATAACTGTTGGCGCTTTTTAGGACCTAATAAATTGCATTCAGTCTGAGATGGCGCTGTAATTAAATTAACTACGGTACGGTAGATAGATTAAAATGGCCCAAAACGCATAATTTTATGTCGCTGGTTTATTGTCCAATACCCAAGTGGCTAGAGTTTTGCGTTAAATAAGGGTAACTTGTTGCTGTGTGATTAATATCGCCGTGTATTGTATCCCCTCAAGGGATGATCAGCCCAGTGAGACAGATCGACTGATAGGCCTTCAAAAGAAGACTGACACTGTAAGTGTGTGCAAACAAAGCTTGCATGAGTATAGTTTTAGGGATAAATTTCTAGCCTTTTTACTATAAATAGTATGTGTAATAATATACAGTGTGTTTTTATATCATTGGGCTAGCTTGTCAAAGAGTTTATTATTGGTTCTCATTGCCTGCATGGCCAGATAAAACGTAGTATAATTTATTTGAGATTCTGGCAAAGTCTTTGATTGGTGAATGATAATCTGTTATCACAAAGTAATTACTGTGCCAGTGGGGTGAGCAGTGCAGTGACATGCACCTACATGTATAGTGTCACAATCAGATACTTGTGTGTAGGTTGCAAGCAAGGCGAAGAGTAATCTTGAGAAGATTATAAGAAGGGGAGAGAACGTGGATGACTTGCAAGACAGAGCAGGTAAGAAGGAATGGAAAAATCCCAGTATAATCATGCTGACCATTATTTTGCTCGCATGGACAACACTAGTCAGTGAGTGGCTCAACATTATAATAGCATAATACTGGCCATAATTATAACAGTAAAACTATCTGGCATAGCAGTAATAGCAGCATCGTACAACTGTATAATATTGCATGTTGCGTTGTTGTCTTGCAAACTAGCCCAATAAAAAATGTGGTTGTGTCTGCCTGGCCATGCAGATGCAATACGGCACCAACACTTTCTTCTCATGCCGAGGAGGTACGACACGGGTACCTCGATTATAGGCTTGATTAAGCTTGGACATGCAAACTTCAACAGTAAAGTCATAGTTGTATGTGACTAATTTTAGCCTAATCGAGGTACTCGTGTCGGACCTCCTCTGCTTTCTTCTGTGCCACTTCAAGTCCTCATTATAAACTATTACAGAGAATCTGAGACATGCTTCTAGCGTGTTTGAAGTTGGTTCTCACAGATTAAAGAGAAAGTATTGCTGGCAAAACATCAAGGTGAGGTGCATGCCTGTATGGGTGATGGCTTTGCTATTCATGCAGGACTTAGCCTTGTTGTTACCAGGCCAATTTTCTCTAATGGAACGCTATGTCGAAAATTATTTTTCTCCATTCCATTTTATAGAGGTTATACAGGACTATGCCTAGGGGTAGTCCTTATCCCCCCATTTACACGATTGTTTGTATGCCTAATCTTTCTACATAATTATTCTCATCATATTAAATGTTGCGTTATTATTTGTTAGTTCGTATGTCTTCTCTATGCTCAGAAGTCATTTATACTACGTATTTAGTCCCTCCAGTCCTGCATAAACATCGATATAATTATTCATACATAATTATAGACATATAGAATCCCGATCGAGGTTGGGCTTAGCAATATACGTACCTTGGTTAATCACTGGGGTGTTTGAGACTCCAGAGTGAAATGTGTAAGCAAGGCTGACGTTTGAACCTCTGTTGAATCACTGGCGTAATCGGGCTTACTACACAACTCTGTGTTTAATCAAGGAGATATTCGATACCTCATATTTATCCACGGCATGCACTCATGTCTACATGCAGTCGTCATGCATGGCTGTCTATATTGCCCTAACTGCCATTGTCCCTGCCCAATTGTTCACTAATATAATGTCAGCTGGCGGTCACCACTCACTAGTGATTTTTTGTGCTACATTACTACCCCCCCCCCCCCCAAAGAATTATAATTATATTGGTAAGCCATTCTTTTACTATCCTTCTCTGTCACGTGCAGTTATGGATTATCCTGCTGATTGTTCTGTTGGTTATAGTAGTGGTTTTGATAGGTGAGTTGTAAGATCTACTGTGAATTGGTTCAAGGTTTACAGGAGGTAACGTTAACTTACTATTATAATACGAATGCTCTTCCATTAGTATAATGACTTTTAACTGCTTTAATAAATGCATGTCTTTTAATAAATGCACGTCTTTTAATCAAAGCTTCCTTTAATCCGAATGTTGGGGTATAATTATGTTTCTGCTTGATGTTGAGCATCAGTAGATCGATATACTGCCATGATCTGTAATTTGTATTTCTTACCCTTTTCGTTCAGTTACAATTTTTTATACGTTAGATAATTAACGTTTATGTCTTGGTGCCATAAGTCTCTTTCTATACACATGCAGTTGCATTGGTTGTTGCTACTCGTCCCAAGTCGTGAATACAATCAGTACGATCTCTGGCTGGTTTCTATAAGTTCCAAAGCCAATGGCGCACATAAAATTAGCTCTGTTGTCAGTAATAGATTCACATCCGGTGTTTTTGTGTTCCAGTTCATCTAGAATGACTTTTTTTTCACATGTGTGTTTGTGAACTTACGTGCTTTTCATGTTGTTGGTGTTGTGTTATCGTTATCCTGCATCCATTCTGCTTTTAGTATCTGAAAGTCTATAATTATTATATCCCAATGATAAGAAGAACGCAACACACAACCCTGAGTAGGACTTAGTACAAATATTCACAACACAAACATTTAATTGTAAACTGATTGTGCATGCATGTGAGTGGGCATTACATAACCTGTAGTGTGGTTATAGCTATCTCATGAATCAGCCGCCCTTCTTTTGGGAAGACCGTCTGAGCATTCTTGTGTTAAAGTTTTATATGCCAAGACAATATTCTATCTTGACCAATCAGATTGAATAAATCCAGTCAGGTGATTAAATTGGTCATACGCATGGTAAAACGCTTACTACAGTCATAGAAGCTAGCGCTTAGGCATAGAATTAGCACCACATGCATGCAAAACACAAACTAGCCTCGACTCCAGCCCCTTCAATAGTGCGGCCTGGAACACAAACCAGATTGTTGAATTCATTAAAGAGAGGATGCCATGGGCGCGTAAGGTCACGAATTTGGCCATTGGTTTTGTGAGCAATCAACATTCCATTGTGAAATGACCTCAAGACAAGAGTGCATGTTCATACCGTCTTCCCAAAAGAAGGCCTGGGCGGCTGATTCATGAGACAAAACGTGGTATGCCATAATTATATAGGTCAATGATCGATTGCTGTACGTAATTAATCCTCCTGGGACCAATTATTTAAATATTTATACAGGAAAAGCACCACAGTGCAAGCTATATAATTGTGCATGCTATAGGGCTTGGCAAATTATATGCTAGCTACGGCTAGGGCTTGGCAAATTATGCTAGCTACGACTAGGGCTTGGCAAATTATGCTAGCTACGACTAGGGCTTGGCAAATTATGCTAGCACAATTTTTGGAATACAGGGATCGAGCTAGCAACAAGCATAAATGGGCACTTAATTAGCATAATTAATTTTGATCCTCAGAGTCTGGTAGACCTAATTTCACATCTTATAATGTAACTATAGATAGACATCTATTACAATAGATCTGTACTGTAAGCACTAGCCACTAAGCACTAAGCAGGCATGGAGGAGTATTTTCTCTTTCGGCACAGAGAATTATTCACTTTCTGTAATACCGTATAGCGCGAAATTTTCGAGGCACTTATATTTCGTGGATTGGCCTCTAAAAGCCATTTCGTTGCACAATGTTCGCGGAATGACTGCTTACCGGAAGCCACGCCTTTAAATCTTGCACGTTATAGCAGGTAAAGAACGATTTTCGTGGACTTAATTTTCGTGTAGGATTGCTAACCCACGAAATCCACGAAAATTAAGCCCCTCGAAAATTTCGCGCTATACGGTACTACCTCAGCTATAGCCTCGGTCCCGGGCCGATTTTTTTTGTATTGATAGCACTACCTGAGGTAGCCTCCCAGCCTCGTTGTCTCTAGCTAGTATTTTCAATTAGTCATTTAGCTAGTATTTTCATTCTCAAAAAGTCAGTCTATTAAACTGGGCACACCAATGGAATAATAGGCTGACTTTTTGGGAATAGAATATCATAAAAAGCATAATTTGCCAAGGCCTAGCTACGACTACAAATTAAGCAACAATAATTTATATTTGCATGCATGCAGACTGCATTTGATTGTTGTAGCACAGAGAGAACTCTAATTGGAGGTTTCGTAATACTGTATAGTGGATATAATTATATTTCGAGGGTATAAATTTTCGCAAAATGATCGCTAAAATGTTGGCAGAATAGCAACCTTTCTGCAGCACGCATGCAAGTCGTGGGTATAAATTTTGCAGTTACATGCATGCTTATCAGCAAAAACCACGCGAATATTAATACCCTCGAAATATATGCACTATACTGTAGTTTGGAGAAGTTCGCATTAACCATCAACTACTGTAATACAGAGGTATGCAAACTGACGGGCTATAATTACTGCTAAAAAGGGGTGCCACAGCTTATTATATATTTGGGGGGGTGTTGCTGTAGGAGATGTACGGTAACATATGAGCCGGGGAGTATTATGCAAGGGTACTTTAAATTTTGCAAAGTGTTTCCAACTTAATGCACCTATCAATTATATATATTCCCATGTAGGGGAAGTGACAACCCATAATTAGTGACCTTTGCTCCGGTCATGCATGTATCATGCATGTATCAGCTTTGTACTTTCCCCTGTGTTACCACCATTCCCATAATTATTTTGAGTAGGCCGCAATTTTATTTGTCTACAATAAGAAATTACCAAAGAGAACAATAAAAAAACTGTCTGCATGGTTCAGTACTTGCAACTGATGTGAGACGCTTTGACATATATTTATAAATTTTTACTTTGGTTCAATTAAGCCGTTGAGAATTAATGCATTCAATGTGTGGTTTGTGGTTAATTGGTTATAATTTAGATCCCATTTGAGTGTATTTAGCAGGGAACTATGAGCTATAGTACCGGTACTATAGATTGCTCTGGGCTACAAACTACAACATTGCACATAAAATTGTATTGTGATTTACAAGAAGATACATGTAATAACATAAAAATTATTGTAGCTAGATGCTTTGTCTAGTAATATAATAACAGAACTAGAATGAAAGAGAGAAGCTCTAGTTTCTTTTTTTGACTTTGTTCGAGAGTAGTAGGAGACGCTCGTTTTTTGGGCAGTGTGCTGTGCTTTTTTGCTGCAAGGCTGCATGGGGGAGGAGCTGGATGTATGGAAGTGCTGGGATTCAGCTTTGGCTTCTTCCTAAAGTTCCTTTCGCTTTGTTCAAGAGTAGTATAGGAGCCGCTCGTTTGCTGGGCTTGTTTGCTGCAAATTATAGCTTAGGTGTCTTCCTTTCGAGTAGTACGAGCCGCTCGTTTCTTGGGAAGTGTGCTGGGCTTGTTTGCTGCAAAACTGGGGGAGGAGCTGGATGTTTAAGTTTTGTGGGTGGAGCTAGGACTATAATTTTGTCCATCCGGCAAACTGAGGTGAAGGAACAGGGTTGACTTGAATAGAGACCACAGATTTAGTAGAGACACAGGATGCCAACTTCAGATATTAGTTTTCAAAAGAATAATGATGCAGTTGCTAGGTTGGCTGTTTATATAGGTTGACTGTTGCTAAGCTAGTGCATTTCTAGTAGCCAATAGGTTTTGGGATCTAAATCAGTTAGAACATGTGCATTCGGTATCTATGGTTATAGTGTCCCTCATCCCTCGGACTAAAGCCCTCGAGCTTTGGGACACTATAACACATAGATACCTCATGCCCATGTTCTAACCATAACATAGTTGACCTATGCATGGACAATCGTTCTTTCAGTTTTGTTAAAACTCAAGCGAAAACCTTCATAACTCAAATCTCTCAATGGCGGTAGTACATATTATTAGAAGTCACTTAAGACACCCAGAAGGACACTCATAAGTATAGGATATACCACACCTAAGAGGAGGATATATAGGGTGCATATCCTCCGAGTAGGTGTGGCATATCTGACTTATACCACGTGATCGCAGCACTATAAAAGGACCTCCCCCTAGCAACAATTCAATCCACGATGCAGACTGCAAAAAAGAACAAGACTATGCCGGATTTTGCAGCCGTCAAAGAGCTAGTTGAGCAACATGTTGACTCCTACAGATGCTCAAGAGCTTCCTTGGTCCAAGCGTTGACCATTCGATGTCCCCTACTGGAGTTGCAAGCTCTTCTTGGATAAAATGTATCTAAACCGCGCCCATGGACCCGTGGAAGCTTAGCCATCTTGTTGGAGAGCACCTTCCGTGTTTCTGCCGTCGCTTTGAGTCTTAGTACTGTCAAGCATGGCTCTTTTTTCTTTGCTTACTTTCTTGAACAAATGAAAAAACTAAAAAACAACTTGAAAAACTGTGCATGCCTGGGGCTGTATGCTAATATTCTATATATCCTACAGCTGTTGACCAATGAGATCAATTAGTGGTGACGTAAGTGTGGTATAATTAAGTAAATACACTGTCAAAACATCGATGAAGGCTTACTTCGAGACAAAAACGTATATCCAACAGGCTTATAAGGAAAGAAGAATCGAGCAATGATCAAAACTTATAAGAAAGTAGTAACTATAGTAACAATTAACCCAACACCAGACACAAGCATCACATTCTAGCTTAAAAAGAAGAAACTTGACAGGTCCAGCATATAACCCCTCCCCTGAGAATAAAAACTAACACAAAACAAGAATTACACAATTATAGCTCACACTCAATAATCACCTAGCTTGCCCCTATAGCTTTCCCAGCCCGATTTTTCTCTAATAATAGGCAACGATTATGTAGCTACGGGTAGTCTATTACAACCTAGCCTCGAATCCAGGCCGATTAAAATACGTATTTTAATCGGCCTGGTCTCGAAGCTAATTGCAACCCTACACTATGAAAATAGAATGCCCACATACATCAAAGGTATTTTATTCGTGGATGGTGTGCATAGCTCATGCTATTGAAAATGGGACTTTCTGTTAACATGCTCCACACATCTGCTGATGTTTGTGATTGGGGTTTGTTTTGTTTTGGTAAGTAACCTTTAAATCATAAGAATGCAGTATGTGAAGTTTTCATGTTCACGTTAGGTTTCAGTTACAGGAACCTACTGTATGCTAGATTGACATAAGGTCATCAACAAAGTTCAACTGGAACAGACTACAACTAAAATCGTGTCTTGGTGGCTGGCGCAGATAAAGCCTGGAGTATAATAATACACGGCATTGTATTCAAAATGTGAGTTGAATGTTGTATATGTTAGCTATCAGCAGCAACTGTGTATGTGCACATTTGACACAGGGCCTTACAAGACTCTGAGGTGACTCACCTGATCAAAACTACCGAGGAGGTATAATTATATAATTAATGTCCCACCATGCGTGTTCTAAATGTGTATAATGTAATTACAACTTATTAGGTCAGTGAATACCTGTAGCATTATCAGCTAGGAGCTAATGAGGGTTGTTATACATATAATTATATTCACATTTCTCAAGCGCTTACGAAGGATCACTGTTGCATTCTGCCATTTTCCCCCAAAGCAATTTGGCAAATAATACCATTTAGTGGGTAATTTTTGCGGGGTATTTTTGTGGGCAAGCTAGCTGACCTCAACAAAAATTTCACTCACGAAAACGTAGGCGTGGTTTACCATAACGCATGCATTGCAGCACGTAATGAAATTGTGATGTGAATTGTGATTATTGTAATGTAATTGTGCACACGTAATGAAGCAAACACTACTCACGAAAATTACCCGCTATACGATAATAATAATTATTGTGTTCCATACACTACTAGATCAAAGGGAAAATGGTTCAAAATATGACCAAACTAGAAGAAAGACAAACCAACTTAGAAAAGCTTGACGACAAGGCTAGTGAGTTGATTGATGATCACAATCATGTTGTTAAACTGCATGTATAATATGTATAATAAATCCATAAAAATGTTGCAATCTAACTACAGAAGCACTAAAGGAGACAGGTGATGAATTCAAAAAAGGTGCGACTAAGGTTCACGAGAAAAAGAAGTGGGAACATTACAAGGTATATAATAATAACAAAATAATCATTAAATGCTGGAATAATAAATGTTTCATTTTAACAGTTATGGATGATTCTGATATCCATCATTGCTATAATCATCATTGTCATCATTGTCGTAGCAACACTGATTGGTAAGTTGTAAGCCCGCAGCCATACGTACGTATATGTGCATGTACAGTTTACTTCCTTGTTATGGCATGACTTCCCACTGCATTATACATACAGTTAATAACCTCCAAATTTTGAAGCAGAGCTTTTTCCCCTCTTTTTAGATCTATGGTGGGAGGTTCATTCAAATTGGGGTGTATCAAAAGCTTTCAACTATTATGTAGCTAACTCGCTGAAAAATCTATTGAGTTACAGTATGATTATAGTACCATAATTATTAGACATATTGAAATATGGGTGTGGTTTCCTATTATTTTGTCTGCAGAGTTAGTCAGTGGGAGCACATAGCTTGTCTGCTCGTGGGAGGTTGCATTTCAATCAGTGCCATAGCTAGTGTTATTAGCTCTTGTGAATGTCTTTTACCTCCATTATATCATAGCGCCAAAAAATGTTCAGTGGTGCACAAATAATCTGTTCGGCACTTAATTACATTGGAGTGGCGCTTAGCATAATTATAAAAATTAACAGATACCTGTTCAAGGCTACGTATAATTATACCGTATAGTGGGTATATTTCGAGGGTATAAGTGTTTGCAGTTTTTGTTGATTAATGCATGCACAATGAACATTTATACCCATGAATCCAAAATCGCATGCATGCAAAAAGGCTGCTATTCCGCGCAATTGTCTTTCTGCATCTTTCCGCAAAAGTTTATACCCTCGAAATACACCCGCTATAATAAGTAAATCAATTGTACATATTATAATATAGCCTGACTACAGTAGACTCTCGCTATTCCGGCTCCCTGAAGTACGGCCACCTCGATATACCGGCCATTTGGCTTGGCACGGAATGCTAGCTATATGTTTACTGCACAAAACTCACCCTGAAGTACGGCCACTCGCTATTCCGGTTACCGGCCAGCGCTGGCTGTCCCAAACAGGACTTTCAATGTAATTTTATACGTGTATTACGGCTGGATATGACGTTTTGGGTGTGGTTTAGCAAATAAAATTGAATTACACTTAAATAGAGAACTAAATGATTCATTATCCTACATTATCCTCGAGACAAGAACCGCAAAAGTAGTCATTAAATTCGAGGTAAGGTCGTTTTTAAGCCGCGGCTATTTCCTGAGATGCAGCCACCTCGCTATTCCGGCCAAGCTGCATGGTCCCAAGGGTGACCGGATTAACGAGAGTCTACTGTATACGTTATTTAAAAAACGTTTACTTGGCACTCAACGTAAGCAACAAAATGTTGGCTTGGCGCTACTAAGCGGTATTTGCATTATTAATTTAAAAGTTTGGCCTGTGTGCAAATTGAAAGTGAATGTGACATACGTTGTGGCAGATTTGACGTATATATAGCTCTCTCCCTTACCAATCCTACAATGCAAACATTTTTACTACAATGTACAGTCGTGTAGTACTCTGTAATTATGTTAGGACAACCTACGCGTAATCAACTTACCCCTAGTGGCTACGCTGCCACAAGGCTTACTCCCCCCATTTTGTTTGCCACCACCATTAATCATCTTCTTATGTCACTGCGCATGTTTCACCCTTATATTATTTCCTATTTTCACAGCTTTGTTTGTTACGAAGCCCTGGGAGAAGAAACACTAACAGTGATACATTATTTACAGATGTATAGAGATCTAGTATATAATAATTATTACATCCATGTACTTGTGCATCCCCATAATTAGAGTTTTCAGTTTTCAGTACAGATATTACCAGCTTAAGTTTCTCTTTGCAAATGCTGTAGTTTTTAAATCAGTTCATGAATTCAGCAACATGTTTTGTCAACATCACTGAATGATCAGTTGGACTAAAAGGAAAGAGAACTGTAGATCTATTGTCATTAACTTCCTCTGTATTTTATATTTGTATAATTGTTATTAATAGTCATTTGAGTATAACTATACAGTTCAAGCCACAGTCATCATCATAGTGGCATGATTATGAGATGATTACGAGAGACTTTTATATTGAGACATCATACTGATATAATTATTATTTAACTGAAGTGACAACCTACCTCCCCTCATGTGAGTTATGTGTATACCATGTATATTACTGGAATCCGGATGCTCATGCAATGTGAATTCAGGGATGGTGCCAAAGAAACAACAAGGTTGACAAAGCTAACAGGAGACACACGTGAGGTTAGGTGTATTGTACAAATAACAAGATCCAATTTAGGCCATACATTGTAATAACTTTTATTAGTTTGGGGCCTTACCCCAATAATTTGAATTGTCCCTTATAATTATACCCGTGGGTTAATTGACTATAGATCAAATACCAGATGGAAAAGAACATCACGAGTATTACTGACCGAGGCGAATGTCTGGATACATTAGGAGGAAAAGCTTGTACGTTTGTAGATTTTATAGTAAAATGCACCATGCTGTCCATGCATGCATATACTGTATGCGAAAAAATAATTATGCTGTGTTGACCATGCAATATATTTAATTTTAAGGCTCTGAAAACGTTTGCTAGCGATTAGCTTATTTCCTTGATTAAAAGAAATTGTAGGATATGCCTGGACGGATATACCACACCTAAGAGGAGGATATGCACCTCCGCTACCGTGGTTACTCCGAGGGGTATGTAACCATGGTAGCAGAGGATATATAGGGTGCATATCCTCCGAGTAGGTGTGGCATATCTGACTTATACCACGTGACCTATAAAAGGACCTCCCCCTAGCAACAATTCAATCCACGACGCAGACTGCAATTAAAAGAACAGGACTATATGCTGGATTTTTCAGCCATCAAAGAGCTAGTTGAGCAACACGTCGACTCCTACAGATGCTCAAGAGCTTCCTTGGTCCAAGCGTTGACCATTCGACATCCCCTCTGAAGTTGCAAGCTTTTCTTGTATCTAAACCACCATGGACCCATGCATGGAAGCTTAGCCATCTTGTTGGAGAGCAGCTTCCGTGTTTCTGCCGTCGCTTTGAGTCTTGGTATTGTCACGTATGGCTCTTTTCTCTTTGCTTACTTTCTTGAACAAATTAAAAGCCTAAAAAAACAACTCTTGAAAACTGTGCATGCCTGGGGCTGTATGCTAATATTCTATATATCCTACAGCTGTTGACGTAAGTGTGGTATAACGCTGATTATTAATTGTGCAATATCGAGGTGACATTTCAGCCACTTGCATAAAGAACCGTGCAGCACTAGGGTGTAATTATGGTCAGTACCCAACTTATTAGTCAGCTCCTGCAGCGTCCATGAGCTCTGAAGCTGGAACCTTTAAGAAAGGAGCAAGGCGATTAAAAACGCAGAAAAAGTGGAGCAACAGGAAGGTAACTTTTCACTATACCCTTATGTAAGTACGCTAATCATTTTTATCATTAATTTTACATGCAGCTGCGAATATGTTTGGCTATTTGCATTCCACTATCGATCATTGCAGTACTTCTGGTTGCTGCTTGCGGTGCAGGTATTTTATACTATATAGTGCTGCATTTAGGTAATGATTACGTTATTATCTACTGACAGCTTTGGTGATTCTCAAGCCTTGGGATAATTGAATATGATGATGTAAGAATTACGTCATCAATTCAGTATAACCAAGTAGGACGACTGCACAAGGACAAGCTCAAAAGGACTGATAATTTTTTATGTAACGTCGTGTTTCATTGCTTGATTTGATTGCTCAAACTTCTTAGCAACATGCACATAGTATGGATAGACTATACCTCAGTTGCATCGTAGATCTATGGTTGCATGCATGCGAGAGAGAGAGAGAGAGAGAGAGACATTCTGCATGGTGAACCACTTCACAATAGGTGTCTTCATCAGAGAATTCTGGTACAGATAATTATTTCAAAGTATCTTCCAGGTGCCATCATCTGGAAGGGGAAGTGTCCACTCCGACTTACTTGGCAACAACTTCAACTATATAATTGAAGGGCTCCGGTAAAGAAGGGCTATTAAACAATATTCAGACAAAATCAACATTACTGCACTAACTTACTCTGCATAGATCAAAGAAGCTCCAGCTGCAATATGAACAGTCAAAAGTAACTAGCTAGAAAGTTATGATAGTTTTTAATAAAGGTCAAAGGTCGCAACCAATTTTGGTCGCGAACTTTGACCTCCGTTTTCTCGAAATATACGGAATGCGTTTTATCACCGTTTTTGACCGGAGGCCTTCAATTATAGTCTGGGGGCCAGACCTAATAGCTCGGGGCAAAATCAATAGAGCTAGGATTAGGTCTGGAGACTCTTAGCGGAATGTGGCCAGAGCCAATGAAATGCATATCCTATGTCATGTGATTTTTAACCCATGAAACACTTTAGATACAGCCAATGAAATGAGAGTATTGCTACATCTACTCCTTCTTTATAACCTCCAATATCACAGTCTCTCCCTATTGACATTCCAAGAGCACACAGAAGTGCTGCAAGAGTCTCCAGACCTTCTTTATCTCTTCCCCCTTCCCCCTCTGAGAAAAAGTCTGGCTCCTAGACTAAACTTCAACCATGGATATGATACTGGATAACTCCAAACAAATTAACGCAATATCGAATGAGGTATACAGCGTAGCTAGACTACAATGAGTGAATCTGCTTGGAGATTCTTCACATGCTTCTTCCTCAATCTTAGAGAGAGCATCCACGTTTGTGTTGTGCTTTCGTCCATGGTACACCGGCCTGACGAGGATTCAGCAGGATTGGAACTGGGCAGATTGCACCATGCATGAGTGCTTGAATGATGCACTCCTGATCGATTGCATGCAGTAGATCTACCACTGAGCACTGAGATTCTAGCTAGAAAAATCAAGCTAGGTAATTTTTACTACTCACTTCTCCCTCCTCTCAAGGTTGCTTGAAAGAGACTAATAGCGGCTGACAGGGGCGGATTTAGGGAAGGGGGGTTCTTACTTCTTGTCCGCGCTTCGCGCAGACAAGAAATGTCACTCGGCGCATAGCGCCGAAATTTTTGGGCTAACCACGCCCCCTTTTACATGTCACGCCCATTAATTAACCACATTCCCCTTCAACAAAAACAATTATATAATATCTGAAAGAACACAAGGCAAAGCCATTCTCATGCTCTGGGATAGTGATTGCACTTTGTTCTCTTTCAGGAGAGCACCAATGTCCATTGGCTGATCCTCAGCGGAAGATCTCGTTGCTTGCTTCGATCATTTCGATGAACACGGAGGGGTGATGGAGGTGGCTGGTGGTTCCAGTGGAGAGATAGTTGTGACTGGAGGAGAAATGGTTGTGACTGGAGGAGTGACGATGGTGGCTGGTGATTCTCTTGAAGAGGAGACTGGCTGTAGACTTGACGCATCATCTAGATTATTATATTAGTCAATATAATTATTATAGCAATTATAATTAATCTATACAGTGTCTATACAGTGTCTATCATTCAGTATGCAGTGCCATAAACTCTCCCTTACCTGAAACTTTGCTCTTCTTAAACCAGGAGTCAATGGAGGGTTGCAATCTAGCCTTTTGTTAGGATTCATGGCCAGGCTCAATTATCACTGCGACCGTGTGGCTGGATGAGTCAATATAGCCAGCCCCACCCTCATATTATGCAGAGAGTACCAGCCCCACCCTCACATTATGCAGAGAGAACTTTGTACCCTATTGTCGTGACAGTACAGTACAGTAAGCTAGCTAGCCAGGTGTATTAAATATAAAGTATCAACTTAGTGGAAGGGTAGTTTGTACGAACCCAACAAACTACCTCTGGATCCGCCACTGGCTGATATAGTTTCAAAAATTGATGGCACAGCCGGATGAACTTCATTCATTGAGTCCACTCTGAGTCCACTTAGTCGGGCGCCGCCGCCCTCTACCGTTGGGCGGCGGCGCTCGACTAGAGTCCACTCAGTGCTGATCGATGATGCAGGCAGAATCTAGTCTCGCGACCAGCTGCCCAACCTTAGTCGAGATTAGACAGGCTTCTCGCGAAACTAGGCAGAATCAAAGAGTGGGTAATGATCGGCCATAATTGGCTGCATCAGCTAGCAGAGCCTTGCAGCTCTCTTCTCACTCTTGCAACTACCAATAGCTAGCGTTCTAGTCTGTCTTGCAAGGACACATAGTATCTGGAGTCATGTCTCATGCCGATGGGTAAGTTGGCAGAAACCTATGAGCTAATTTTATCTACCTTTATCTTGACAGTGAGAGAACAGAGCTGCTTGAACTAAATAAGAAAGTGGATCAGGTATAAATCTACTACAAGTAGTCTAAGATCTGCAATGTAATAAATTGAACAGTATCCTGTATCCTAATCTCATCTGCTGAATTGGAATAATTATTGTGTAAATCATTCCTTTTACCTCACCAGATTAAGGACAAAACAACGGAAAATGTGAAAAAGATAAAACAGCGTGAATACAATTTGGGAATACTGAGTGACGAAGTTGGTATGTATGTATGTATGCATGTATGAATATACATTTCAGTATTGTTATAATCATAGATCACGTGGAACAAAATGCAAAAGATTTCAAGAAATCTGCCGAGAATGTGAATAGGGCGGAGTGTTGTAAGACGTATAAGGTGAGTATATAGGTCCACTGACCACTAGAGTACAGCTCCATATTGATTAGATGTTCTTCACACTCAAACTGCGATCTGTAATCAGTTGGTTTTAGCTAGTTTCGGTATGGTCCTAATATATAGTGTCAAACTGATACTATTACACTATTACACAAACACTGTGCACAGCGCAACGTGTCTTGCACACAATGAACCTTTGTTAATGTCAACTGTGACATACTATTTATGGTGTAGGATTTGTAATTCTGGCATACTAGACCACGTGTGAAATTTAGTTGTACAGCTTCACAGTGGTAGGACACAGGAAGTAGCACTTGGCTACAGGTCGCTCAATCTTCTTCTGCTTTTTGAACTTCGATAAAATAATCTACATGTAGTAGAGGCAAAGAAAGTCCTTGCACTAACACTTGTCCATTGTTTGCTCAGTAGAGTTGAGCCTTAGTAGAGTTGAGCCTTGATTATCCGAACACCTGGTGTCCCCACTAGCCTCATTCGCAGCCTCTCCTTTTTCTGTTCTTTGTCAATAAGGTAAAATACGGGACGAATTGGAGGAACAAAGTAATAAAGAAGGAAGATACAAATACCCTGCCTTGCTAAGTCGCGTGACAGTAGACAAGTGGTAGACAAGTGAAAATGAACGTGGGCAATCACTAGCTGGGCGGAGCCTGACAGAGCAAAAGGCTACAGCATGCCTACGCATTGCAAACTCTAACATAAAAGCTGTTAGCATCCTAGATAGTACGCCAGAATCAAGTGTGGAGACATCGTAGACGAGGGCTTACTTAGTAAAGACTGAAGACTACATATCTAGATCTAGATCTCAGTTTTTTCCTGAGTTCAGAACAGACCCACTTGACTAGTAGATATATTATTACAGCAGTAGTCTACTCTAGTCTTTCATACTTCCTCTACTGACTAAAGGTCTCACGAAGGCTGACTCTATAATTATACTGTTCATAAAATTATACCCCCTAGTACAGATATATCATGTTCCTGGTAAATTCACTCCGAGTACTGCGTGTGTGGGAGGACAGTTATTGAGATTTTATCTCGCCCACGCTCATTAAATTTTGTCTACGTCAGTAGGGGATCACGCGACTTAGCATCCTTTTTCTTTGTCGCTTCCTTCTGTCTTTCTTTGTTCCTCCAATTTTTCTCTTCTTAATTCTTATTGTGACAAAGAACAGAAAAAGGAGGGCCTGCAAAGGAGGCTGGTATCCCCACCTCATCCGGATGACTGAGATACCGAAATGACTCTAAATGAGCCACGCCCATCAATAATCGAGTGGCCTCTGCATGCAAAATCAGCAATCGATGCATGCATTTCCAAAGCAAATTAAGGTAGTATAGTCTTGGACCAGAGGAGGTATGACACACTGATCAGCATTTAAAGTCGATCATAATGTTAACAATCAATGTAGCTCTCACTAATTAGAAACAGACCCAGTGACTTATAGTTTACATAATTTGGTATAATTATGCCTATTCTCATAATAATGGCCTATATTATTATAGCTAAGCTGTGTTAATTTTTACAGCTTTGGATTATTCTAATAACAATTGTTGTGGTCATCATACTGGTCTTGGCTGTCATTCTGATAGGTAGGTCTATAATTATATCACACCATTGAATCCTTAAAACATATTTTGCAGGAGTACTTGTGAGTCTCTTCAAAAGATAACAGCCTTGCATTCGTACCATGCATTATGACAATCAATATGACAGTGTGTGTATACGTACTTATATTTGGCTAATCATTTTTGACAATTAATCACTCATCGTTTACATAAAATTACGATCAATATAAGGATAATTATAGAAGAGCTGTGGTATTACTGACAGCATTGAAAAGTAAGTGTTGTTTTTTTCTGAGACTACATATAGATCGATATACACAATAATTATTATTACAGCCTTAGCTACTGTTCTCTTGGCATTCAAGTACAATAGAGACGTCTTGCGATAAATCAATGGAGGCTGAGGTGGTACTCGAGTCATTGTAGGGATTTGAATTTGGAATAACTGTCATCTCAATACTATTTTCTTTGTCACCCAAATCTACTGATTGCGCTGGTACAGAATATTTGCTGTCTTCTGGTATGTAAGCTTCCTCAAAAGAGCTTTCTTTTTCAATACTATTCGTGAAATCGCTCCTCTGTCTCGTAGAAGTATTTGCATATGAAATAACTTCATTTGGTGAGGATGGTGACCTTGAATTGTTTCCAGTGGTTTTATTGCCTTTTGATAGCTGTTTGGATAAAGCATTTAGCCTCAAAGTTTTGGTCCAAAAGGCTCGACCCTCAGAGCTAACGATCACAACAAATATGAAGAACACAAAGCCTTGAAATGCGTTGAAAATAACAAAGAGATAGCTGAATACTAATTCGGATGCTTTATCGAAGGTGAAAGCACCAAATATCCAAGCAAGGCCTAGGACCACAGATATACTGAAAATGCCCATCATCAGTTTCAAGTTAGCGATATTGAGCTTCGACGTATTGTTCATCCCCACACCTTGTTTTTGGTGCATTTTCTTGATAATAACCCATAAAACACAAGCAAAAACAATCAAATTGAATATCAGCACTAGATATATTGGGATTAGTGCAGTACCCAGGAGTACATAAAGGTTGCTAATGAAGCACCTGGGATCAAATTAAATTATTATTATTATTACAAAAACATCAATTTATTTATACTTACGCTGTTGATCTATCCTCAGCCATATCTGTGCCACTGAAAATTAGATAATTATTTCCTGAGCTCAGTGTTCCAAGAGCGGCTGTTACAAATACGAGTGGAAGTACTGCAGGAAAACAAAATTATTACAGATTTGTAGATCTATTTATAAATGCCATAATTCGTTTGTATATGCATGACAATTATGGTAAACGTACTCCAACAAATTAGGGAAGTGATGAATAGGAATCTTTTTGTGATAATTCCAAAGACCAAAACTAGCTTGCGGAACATTAGCAATGCTTGAGCAGCCATCCATAACATTGAAGAAAGCACAAAATATTGTAACAGGCTGGACATGAATGTACAGATTCCCTTAATTTCAGTTCGGTCGATCCCTATCATGAATGTCAAAAGCATGCCAAGTACAGAGATGCAGAACTGCACTTGAAAGTAAGTAATGTCCAATGAGCGAAGTTTCCTGCACATTTACAGTATATTCATGGTACGTACAGTCACATGCACAAGCTTTAGCCATAATTATAACCAAACCATTCACAAGCATAAATTTCCTGAAATTCCACACAATATAAACTCACTTTGATCCTGTGAGCGTAATGATCGTTATGATGAGCCCTATGATTGACAGTACAGATCCAATATAAGATATTGCATCCAGAACTTCATCACTCTTTCGTGGGCTAAGTCTTGCTTGAATATTCTATTATTATGAATGCTAGATAGTGAACAAAATTAATCGTGAATACATACCATAATGATTGCGAAGTTGGTGAGATGATTGCACTGGCATGATATGGATCCATTAGTGATGTTGCTATCGAGCACAGAACAGCCATCAGTACTCCAGTTTCCTAAAGGCAAGTAAACAATCAACACTATAGATCTAGTTTATACTTACCAGTAGTGAAGTTCCACGAAACACAGTGAGTGGGATTGGTACGTGTATAGTTCTATGAGCAAGAAATCAGTAGTTGAATTAAGTGTACATGCATGAAAATTGTATTCACCTCAGTGTTAACGATGATTGGCAAGGTAATGGTAACTGGTAGTGTCAGATTGGAGATGAAAGTGTTGGCCACAATTGCCCCCACGACTGGTGTTCCAACAATAAGACCTACACTGTCAAGATATTCATCCAGAGGGAAGAGAGATGAATTTGGGTACACAGAAAAAGCAAGACCTGTCGACTCAGTCTGTTTAAAGACTTCACTCGGGAGCATCACTGTAACTTTGTTGTAAGCTGGAGGGCTTGTATCTGTGTGTTGGTATGTGTAGAGTATCGTATCCAATTTTGATTCACTGCTGAAACACTAACCATTGTATGAGTTGTTCACAGCAGTCATTAAGTCAAGTGCAGACACATCAAACACAAATCCAACTTGCCGAAGAGTTGACAGGTTTCCCTGAATCATTATAATCATGACTAATACACTGAGACTGGTAATTATGATCTGACACATACACTATACAACATAAAGATGTAGAGCAGACAGAGCACGACTACACATAGATTGTACCTGCTGTCCCCTGAACAAGAGTTGTGGTTGTTCAATAGTGTTGTTAGTGAAGTTCTCCTGGCTAACAAGATTTTCAGCGAATGTATCAAATGACGACACAACTTCTGTCGAAGAGTTTCTGATAGCTTTAGATGGCCAAATAGAGATTGCACTAACAACTCCAGAGACATTGGTCAAAAACTATGGTGAAAAACCATTTACATAACAATTAAAGGGACCATGTGAAAAGTGCACCACCGGTATAATTCATGTCAACCTACAACTCTAGACTGGTTAGTAACATACCAGTACTAGATATACATACAATAAGTGAGGAGCTTTTTACTTTCAATTTAAGACCAAAATGTATGCGTATACACGTATCTTTAATGTGCATGCAAGGGATATTCAGATCTATAATATAAGTACAGGCAGTACGAGACAACTGAACATGCAACATGCATTTAATTTCTTACAGGAATGTTAATTGAAAAGTTTCCAGAGGTCACCACTGTTGCTGCACTTGACAAAGTTGATGATACTACTGCTGCATTATCAGATATTTGATCTCGCATATCCGTGGCAGCAAATGACACAGCATTCGCCAATTGTTCTACAACCATTTCAATGTTTTCAGAAGTTATCCCAATCTGTATAGATGGAATATACAAAAGGTTGCGAAGGGAAAAATAATCAGTGTAGTGGCACGCTCAGAACCGAATTAAGAGCCTAAACGTACTCCCTCTATTAGTCTCATGCATGACCTATAATAATATGTTTAGTGTATATACATACTAGCTGTACCATATCAATGTTGAATGCACCAAATGAGTGGGGATTGAGAGTAAGATCTTTAATCTGACTCTCCAAGGTCGAGCCCCCATTCACAACCTTGCCGTTCTTTAAATACATCACCAACTTTTATAAGGTGCAGGTGATTCATGAGACTAACTCTCTATAGTGACACAGGACGAAGGGACTATACTCTCAAAGTGGCTTTGTTGTCTCTATAGTGACACAGGACGAAGGGACTATACTCTCAAAGTGGCTTTGTTGAATGCTTTAATGTGATACAGTATTAAAGTATCACCAAAATTATAGACTTACCTGTGAAATCCGTTGAAACTCAAATGTAGTTTCACTAATACACTCTCCTGGAGTGTAGGTTGACCACATTCTGTGTCCATTACATATTCTAGCTACAGTAGCAGTGCTGTTTGGTGCATTCAGACTCCTGTAATAACATAAAAATGAATTTTTGCCTCCGACTTCTGTTTCTGTCCAGCTATACACTCCGTGCAGCACAGTGTTATTGATTTCAGAGTCACAGAATCCTTGATTAGATACTACAATGCGAGGAAAAAAACAAGTATGTGTAGATCTACATGTACGTAGGAATTGACACTCATTGCCGTCATTGGTCAACTAACATACACACGCACCATTCACACTGTCCTTGACAACAACTGGGTATCGTAGGCGTTGCAACACGTTGCTGGCTGCGTTTGTAATGACTGTACTATCACTGCTACTAGTCAGGATACAATCGTACCTATCCCAGGAATTTTCAACGTCCTCCATCCTCCTGCGAGCAATTAAAATTATGTGTGTTGAATCCTATTACTATAACGTTTAGCGAGTGAAAAACGTTTGCGAATGGGCTACATCAGCAGAATAAAGCCATAAAGCAATTATATATGACATCATACAACAAGTACTGGATAGGTCTGTGCTACATGTATCTTATTCTAGTGATAATAGCACTCAAAGTTCACATAATTATGTAATTTAGCTATTCTGGTGCCCAAATTAGCAAACCTTCCATCCGGCAGAGGTCTGCATTGAGCAGCTGTAATTTCGTCAACCTCACTGACAATCTGTTTGAAGACAGATTAAACACTTAGAAATGTTATATGATTTAAACACTTACTTGATTACTGATATAGCCAGCAAACAGTGCAGGTGGGTTCAGTTCAAAGCGCATCAGCATGTTAGGATCGGTAGAAAATCTCATAAAAGAGGGTCTCCCTTCAGCTTTTGTATAAAGGGTTACAATGTGAAGACGTAGCCATGCAAGTACACTACAACCTATGTAGCTCTTATTTCAATTCTTTAAACAATGCAATATTGTACCTATATAATTATAGGGCTACTACAGCACATGTACCTGTTCGAGGACGAGGAGTGACAGTGACAGAAGTATTAGTTACTTCAAAGTTGGATGCCACACATTCGTACATACGTGATATTTCATTTTGAACGTCTTGAAAGCCAATATCGATGCGGTCCATGTTTGAGTTGCTGAACACCAATGTCCTAAGGTCAACTCTTGATGTAGAATTTCTAAAAGAGTAAAGATGTCCAGCATAGTCCGAAGGCGGCCCGTCATTAAAACTTCTCTCCACTGTGAAAATACTCATAACATTGCACAGAAATCGAAGTACGTACCTAGCGTGCCATTTTTGTATCTCCATTCAACACGGAATAATGGACTAGTTTCACACACAATCAGTAACACATTTCCGTAATCAACCGAAGAACTGTAATTTCCCAATGTCACATTAGGAGTTCGAGCTAAGTGTGAAAAACATATGTAGCTTCATACATATATTATTACACGCTGATCTACAACTTACGAATACACTCCGTGAAGTCTTCATTTGGCTCATGAGTGTTGGGGAGGCAACTGACAGGATTTGTATTCTACAAAAACATAATAAGCTGTTTTGGCTATTCCACTGTTTCTTACTCACTGCAAGAAGTCCAAAATTGGTGAGATGGTTGCAAGTGCACTCCACTAAGCCACTATTCTCGTCATAAGTGACAAGAGAGCAGCCTTCATTACTCCAGGTTCCAGTACCTATAAACAATGGATTAACGAATGTCAGTCATGCTATAATTGTGACGTCTAATCTCTGCCTACAAAATGTTTACTGAAAACAAACACATACCCAAACTTGAGTCTGAGTCCCAGAAACTACAAATTGGCGCTCTATAATTCTGAAAAATAATTTAAGAGCATAAGTAAGTGCCAAATTAATTTTACTGATCTTACTGTGTTTGAAAGGATCATCGAAATGGTGACATTACCCACAAGTGCCTGATCAAGGATATTGGCTCCAATCACAGGCGAGCCTATTTGGAACCTGGGATTCCTGTTTGTTTGAGGCGACAGGGGAAACAAGTTAGCATCTGAGAATGCCGAGAAAGATAAACGGATGTTTGGAGAAGAGAATTTACTAAATACTGAAGGGGGTAAACTGATACTCATTGAAGAGCTCCTCGCGGTGAAAGATGGCCCAGCATCATCTGTGGGAAAAGATTAGAATAATTATGTAAAAGCACCAATACTATACCACCACTTACTTAATGAAAACATTTGGCCAGATTGTTGAAGACTTTGTAAAGAAACCTGGACGATAAGGGAATAGTTAACACAGGGATATCTATGTGGTACATAATATTATTTTCAAGATCCTGTAACCTTCAGTTCAGCTGTATGTACAGATTTGCAATTGTGGTATCTTAGATGAAGGTGCTGCACCAGTCAGTGTCTACTGTGTGCATGCAAACGAATAATCACTAACCTCTCTTCCGATATATGCTACAGATGGAGATGACGTGGTAATGCCAGTTGTTGTGAAATCAAAGTTGTTAAAGATGGACTCAAACGTTTCAACCATACTATAAAAAAATCCCAATCAATGCAGTTCACAATCAATGCAGTAAGCAATGCATAACAAGTAAACACAGTAATTATATACATGCATGTAGTTGACATATAGCAGACCTTGGAGCATCATCCTGCAGAGCATCGAGTGTCCAATTGCTCACATCACTGAGAATGCCTACAAGGTCCTGTACGGCCTCCTCTGGGAGAGGCGGTTGACCGGCAAAATGTTCAAAAAGTTCAGAAAGCACTTTAATGGTGACAGACGACTGATCTTCATCGTCACTTCTACTGATAGTCGCCGAGACATCTGCAACAACGCTGTTGGCATTTTGTGCAGTAAGCTCCTGAGGTGAATGATGAAAGTCCATGCACAACACGTTACATAACACTTGACACCACATTGCTTACACATGCACATACGTACATGGTGTTTAAAATAACTGAATGCTATATACAGACCTGGATTTGGTTTTGTAAGTAGCAAGTGTTTGCAGTAGGACACGCAGAGTAGTTAGTATCTTCCCACTTTCCAGACTCATCACATGTCTTTATGGCCTCACGACCTACTATTACACCGCTGCAATTTAATTCACAAGGTATCGAAATTGTTTGTTTTGCAACTATATCACCGAGCCAGAGATAAGTGCCAAATGATCCTATTTCTTCTATTTCAGGGCATGTAGCTGTGTAAATGAGTCATAAAAACGATGCACTGTGCATGACATTGTAACAGTACACACATTCACAGATGACGCTGATGTCTTGGTTGTGGTTGCAATTGTGCAAACTGGAAAAGTCAAATGTGTTGCAATCAAAAATTGAGTCTTCAGTTCCAGCGCAATCCAGTCGAGAAAGGAAGATAGGCCCTTTGCCAGGTCCATACATTGTGCTGAACATGTGATCTTAAGAGTATTTTGTGAACAAAGTGATCAACAGAATAATTATATAACTTACTTCTGCCTGCAGAAAAACCAGCCATCATGCACACAACTTGTGCATCAAGGCGATCAAAACCAATTTCACACACAGTGCCCCATACATTGTTCACACAAACTTCCAGTCTTCCTTCAAACAAGTGTGGTACACCATCGTTAATCAATCTGATATCACCATGAGAGCAATTTTCCTCAGTAAATTTTACCGTCTCCACTCCTGGAACACATACATGATCGATCACAATTATTTTATAGGCAAGCACCGCTATAATAATCATTATTTCTGTGCTAATACATCTGTGTTTCTGCTCACCCTGACACACGACATCAGCATCATCACCACCCACACACACGCTGGAGCTCTCACTATCACAATCTGTGAGATGTGCCTCTTTTCCAGTACAGTTAACATCAATGAGTGAAACTGCTAATTGCCTTTGGGTGAATTTAGACGGTCCTACAACTGCTCCTGCGATTAAAAAGAAAAGGAACTATACTCACTACCCTACATGTAGTAGCTATAGCACTCAATTCACAAAACTTACCATTTGGAGAGAATCCAAGCTGAGAGCACACTACAGAAGCGTCTAGATTGTCCCAATTATCCCTGCACACAGTGGTGTAGGAGCGATCATGGCATATCTCTACTCTCCCAAGCCTTAGCCGACCGTTATAAAATATAAACTCCTTCTCAACATTGTTATTCTCTCTGAGTTTAGTGTAAAATGCTTCACTTGACTCTTCATCGGGTATCAAACGAATATCTCCTTCAAAGCAAGGCACTGCAAGAAGGTATAGATAAATATGTACTCCTTACTTTGGTGCAGTCAGGTTACCTTCGCACTTAACACTCGCAACATCTACGTGCCTACAATCGCTAATGTTTTGTGAATTTTGACAGCTTAATAGAGACGTCTCATTTCCTCTACAAAGAACCTTGTCCATATGTATTTGAGAAAGGTTGGGGGCCTTGCCATACAATTTGTTTGTGAGAGTTCTCCGGATGGCAGCGTGATCTGAAATATGGCCACACATATAAACATATTACATACAAGAGACAGCTATAAGTACTAAGACTAAAAGTTAACCTTTTCCTGAGAAGCCAAGCCTATGGCAGACAACTCTAGCATTTAAGTCATTCCAGTAACGGTCACAAACTGTCCCAAACACTCCTCCACGACACACTTCAACTCTTCCCTCAGACTGACCCTCTGACGGTACACTGCCATTCATCAGCCGAATATCACCTTCTGCACAACCTGTGAATTGTTACGACTGAAAGTCTGCAGCTCACACATGTGTTGTACGTATCATGCATTACTTTGAAAGTTAAACGTACCACATGAAAACCCATCTCCACTGTACTTAAATTGACATGTGCAGTTAAATCCTCCAATTGTATTATCACAAGTTGCATACTCGCTACAATTGTGAATTCCACCTTCTTCACACTCATTGATATCTAAGGATGGGACAGAGCATACTAATTTTATAGTTGATTCACATACATTGCATCAATACATTGAATTATATCAACTCAACTAAAAGATATTAGAGGTGACTTACCATGACAGGTATTGTTGTCATCAACCTTATAGCCCTCATTGCAAGTACAAACATAGCCACCGTCTGTGTTCTTACAAAAAGTACTTCCATTGCAAACTGCTTCGAGAGTTTCGCACTCATTAATGTCTGCAGACAACAATAAAAGCAACCATAACTTGTTAGTCTTATGGATTTCATTACCATAAACTGTACTGTACTGACATGAATGAAAGTGCTAACAATTAATCATTGCAAACCCACTACATAAAATTTATGATTACCTTGACAGAATTTGCGGTCTTTTATAGACATGAGCTCAAAGCCATGAGAGCAATTACAAGTATAGCTTCCATCCGTATTCTCACAGTTATGACAACTTCCATCATCAGTGTCACACTCATTGATGTCTGGAAGAATTATTATTATGCATACTGAATAGCGGGTAATTTTTATGGGTAAACAATCTGTTGAACTTAGGCAGCGGTGATTTTCGTGAGTAAAATTTCGTTTGCTTCACTACGTGCACTGCATTGCATGCGTTCCGGTAAACCACGCCTACGTTTTCGTGGGTAAAATTTCCGTTGAGGTCATCTTGCCCACAAAAATTACCTGCTACGGTACTGTGTTTCTCACATTGACTATATACACACCCATGCATTTTGAATCAGCTTTAACTATAGTAGGCATAGATCTTGCCCTTCTTGCCTTGTGCTGATGTTGCTCATGCAGGCAAGAAATCATAAGAGGGCTAATACTCTTGACTATTCTTTACTGAATGCTCACCATCACAGTTTTCTCCTTGAAATCCAGGTCGACACCCACAGCTATAGGACGTTGTGGAATTGTAGATACACATCGAATTTGGACCAGTTTGTTGTAGGCAAGGTTGATTTGTGTCCGGATCACACACTGAATAAAATAGTTTCACTATATAATAACATTGTTAAACTAAGTTTTGAAACATACATGGGCACACCACTGCTACATCATTTGCATGATCTGAACAAAGAGGTGTGGTGAGAGAAAGTGGCCTATGATCACAGTCGAGCAAGTTTTCCTCCGACCCGTCACACCGGGATCCACTGAACTGTAGGAATACCGGTCCACTACCGAGACCAAAGGGTGAATCATGGAGAAGAATGGCACCTGCAACAGAAAGTATAGGGTATCATAAAAAGATTAGGCACAGCAAACATTCGTAAACTTATTCACCTTCTGAATAAGGTCCCCACTGTCTGCATATCACTCGAAGTTCACTGGAACTGATTCCATTGTCACATATTGTTCCCCACACGTTGTTGATGCATATTTGCGCTCTACCAGTATTATTGAGTCTGTTACCAAACAGCATGACGTGACTGTTAATGCACTGAGTAGCAGAGGCATCAACTGTTGCTGGATCTACACATGTACATACAACAGAACATACATGCATTAAGTAACTCAGTAAAACTGGTAGCTGGCATACATAAGTAGGTGCCTATACCTTGACAAATCACTGCTGCATCATGACTGCACTGTTCACCTGTGAATGGTTTGCGTGCACACTGCATCACATTCACCTCACTTTCCGAACAAGTAACACGATCGAACAGTGTTGCACGAGTGTCAGTGCTGAAGAAACCACTACCCACTGGTGAAGCACCTGTTGGTTTTTAATACAGTGTACATCTCAAAACATAGTACCGTACAGCGGGAACTTTGTGAGGTGTAAAATTTCGCATTTTTGAGGGCAGACAGAAGAGGCAAAAATTAAAACTGGTATAAACTTCCAAGCACTATTATTTCACATGGCTATTGGTGGGTGTGGTTTCCTGGCATTGAAATGCGCACCCACAAAAATTTCCCGCTTTACAGTAGATAGTTTAAAGGACCATTATGCAAGGGCGCGTTTCACCTTGCACCTCGTAAACCAAATCTTGCATGTTTAGATAGAACGTTGTTGCTGCTCTTACTAAATGCCTTAACTGACTGACACCACTGCTTTTCATGCATAATTATTGCTTGGCTAATCCACACATCCATCATTCATTTAGCAATTTAACAGAATAGACACACGTGTATAGCGTGGTACAGTATGCACATACCATTAGCAGTGAAGCCCAACTGTCTGCACACTACTGCAGCCTCATTAAATGACCAGCTGTCACCATCCGCACAGATAGTGCCATAACGACCGTCCATGCAGATCTCTACCCTGCCCTCACTCAAGGTGTCATCTATATACACCAATTCTTCTTTGGTCATTGTGTCTACAAACAAGTCGATGTCATCACCGACCGCGAGACGAATGCTGCCGTTAATACAGGTAACTGCAATCACAGGTAAAAGGGTAAAGATAACAACCTCAATAAAGATTCTTATTTAGGTACTGTATTACTAAGGATTAGTATAGTATAATTGTGATCTTATTTTTGTCATAAGCACTCGCAATTAGGTTCGCAAAGGTTTTTGATTCTCGAAATATTAGTAATACGGTAGTAGCTATACTGCCGAAGGTTCGTATGCAATAGACAGAGTACATACAGTAACATGTACAATTGTATAGTGCATCACCTCCACACTGGACTCCAGCTACTTCAGAAATGTCACAAGTGTGTAGCCGTGGACCACCTAGCTCACACTGAAGTAGGTTGCGCTCTTCCCCAGAACAAGACAAATCATCTAGGATGATCGTGGCATTCCCAGCCCCATATTGTCCAGCAGCTTCCTTAACAGCTACCACCTCATCTGCACGTCAATATACATGCAGGTACATATTGCAGGACAAACAATTAAATAATTAAATGGCCACAATGCTCCATGGTTAACGATCTTAACCAAAACCTCAAATAATACTGTTGTGAATAACACTCACGGATGGAGACGTTGAATCCAAGCTGTCTGCAAATGATTAGAGCTTCAAGCTCATCCCAAAGATCATCACATACAGCAGTATAGGAATTGTTTATGCAGACCTCCACCCTACCCTCTGTTTGATCCACACTAGGTGGCTGACTATCACTCAACAGAACAACTTGACCTTCTTCACATCCTGTAACAGCAACTTAGTTTGTTAGAGAAAAAGTGTAACATGAGCTTACTGCAAGTATTGTTCATTGTGGTATTGCTGCTATAGCCGAAGTTACAGAGGCACTCATAGCCGCCTTGAGTGTTGTTGCAGTAGCCATTCATAATGTCACAGGTGTTAGTCTCATTCTGTGCACACTCGTCAATATCTACACATGTAGGGAAAGGCAGCCCATGCAACTACAATTTATAATGCCTAACAATTACCGTCACAGATAAGGGTAGTGTTTCCACACTCCACAGAGATAGGATAGAATCCGACTGCACACATACAGCAGTAGCTTCCCTCAGTGTCGAAGCACATAGCGTTATTACCACAGAAAAATTGATCCTCACACTCATTGATATCTGTAGATACAAGTTGGCAGGGAAAGGATGTACGTACAGTGGTATAATACATTTAAATTAACTATAATTATAGGGTAATCAATCCAAAAAACTGACTTTCACAGGAAACACCATTTCCTTCATATCCTTTGAAGCAAGTACATTCGAAAGTGCCAGGTGCAGTACTAGTACTGTTGCATTTTGCGTTTGAACTACAGTTATTGAGTTCCATTGAGAGACAGGCATCGATTGCTGTAGAGGAATTCAACCAGAGTTTCACCATGCTCCTAATAATGGTGTACTATTATAATACCTTCACAAGTGACATTATCGGGCAACAGTCGATATCCAGTTTTACAAGAGCACTCATAACCATCACGAACATTCAAGCACGTTTGGGAGCAGTTGTTCAGTGTGTAATTGCTACATTCATCGATATCTACAAGAGAGGGACAACAAACAATAGATATACAATGCCTACATACATGCAGAACTAGCTAGAACTTATCTTACCGATACATCTAATGCTGATGTCCATGGAATGGTCACACAATCGATCCACCACACCCAGTGGAGAGGTCATTCGACAGTCTGAAAGTGTTTGGTCATCAGCAGAGCATTCCAGTCTGTCCACAAAGATAGGACCAGTGCCGGGGGAGCCAGACACTATCTCTGCACTGTCTCGTGAGTATTTGCCCAATTGCCCACACAACACTCCAGCGTCCACAGAGTCGAAGTAGGAATCTCCGCATACACTGCCCCAGGCATTGTTAAGACACACCTCTACTCTGCCTTCAATAGACTGCTGAGAAGTATTGCTAGTAACTACTCTAATCTCTCCATTCATGCAAGTGGTGTTGGTGTTTTCTTCAGTAATGTCTGGAGTTGTGTTGATATAATAATTATAATGTTCAATAACTGCAACACAAAGCTTACTTTGGCATGCTACTCCAGCATCATTAAAACGATCACAGCCACTGGTATCAGTCGAGTAGTTACATTGGAGGAGGCTCTCTTCATTGCCTCTACATTCTGTACTCGCTAGTATATCTGGCGGCATTAAAGTTCCAAATTGCCCTCGAGTCAATGGTACAGCTCCTGCAAAGTAACGAGTATTTAATGATTTCTGCTGGGGTATAGGGGGAAGGAGGCTTAATTTATCCATGTGCAAACTTAAAATAAGAATTTCTCACCATATGAGCTGAAGCCCAGCTGTTTACACACCACTGAAGCTTCCGCATTACTCCAACCATCACCACAAATGGTACCATACGTGTGATTAAAACAGACTTCAACTCTACCAACCACAGATGAGGATACACTGTCCACAATATCACCAAGTCGAACATCACCCTCAAAACAAGCGACTACTGATGCAGAAAGACGTAGAGCGAGGAATGAATGTAAAGTACAGCTACTAAAATTAATAAACTTACTATCACAAGTGATTCCGTCTCCAAAGAAACCATCGTTGCATTCACAGATGTAGCTACCATTGGTGTTGGAACAAGTGGCGTTGTCATGACAAGAGATGGTAACCTCACACTCGTCAATGTCTGGTAGGACAAACAGAATATAGAGTGCATACTCCTGTGATTATTAACAGACGAGTTTTATGCACCCGGTATAATACAATAATTATTCACCGATGCATGACTTGTTGTCACTGTTCAGAATGTAGCCCAGCTGACAGGAGCAATTGTAGTACGGAAAACCAACAAGATTATTGCAGGCGTATTCACAACCACCATTATCAGTCGAGCACTCGTTAAAATCTGTAACAATTAATGGCAACAGAATAATGGCTCCATCACGTAGTACTGCTTAAACATTAACACAATACCTCTGCATGTGACCCCCACATCCTGTGAGTGCAGACAGTCATGGAGACCAACAGAGCGGCTGTAGAAGTCACACTGAAGCAAAGTTTCTTCATCACCAGAACAAGCCAAGTTGTCCAAAAAAATTGGGCCAGTCCCAGCACCAAACACACCAGCATTCGGATGTACAAGGACTCCTACACAGAAACAATGACACGTTTTCACGATAATCATAGTGTTCGCATGCAGATTACCAAATGCATACAATCATGAGTATAGTGCATTCTACAATAATAATTGCCCAGTAATTACCAGCGTAAAGTACATGTAAGCACGTAGTATCAAATAGGAGATTGAATATTGCATGCATCAAGCCAAGCAAAGACTGACATACCATTGTAACGAGGACCAAGTTGTGAACAAACGACATTGGCATCACTTTCACTGAATCCATCACTGCAGACAGTGCCCCAGGCTCTGTTGACACATACCTCCAGACGACCTTCCAGCTCATGTGCCCCTTCTACCAGTCGCAAATCACCAGTAGTGCACGTATCATTTATGGTAGAAGGTACTGTAGCAGTCAGAGGTAGTAAATCAAATTAATTACAGGTTCTATTTCTTGCTCACCTTGGCAAACTACACCAACACCTCTGTTTGTACACATATCTACGGCATTGGAGAACACACACTCGGACAAAGTACTTTCTGATTGATCACAATTCACTGTCAAGAGAGGGGGAAGAGGAAGAGTCTCTTGGCGAAAGCCACCATTTGTAACAGCCACTGCACCTGTGATTATAAAGGTCAAAATAATTATACCATAAAAATGAACTGTGTTTTTTACCATAGGGCGACAATCCAAGTGTTCTACAGACTATAGATGCTTCTTTGTTGGTCCAAGAGTCACCACACAACGTGTCATAGCTACCACCACTTGAACAGTACTCCACACGCCCAGCAAGCAGAATGTCATTATAAGTGAAGAACTCCTCAATATTCTTAAGCCACGGAGGAAGTGTGTTCGTGATATATTGATTCCTATCTCCAAGTAAGAGTCTAGTCTGTCCCATGATACACATATCTATATAATATAGAAGGACATTTTACTGCATGTAGCTGATGAAGTAACGTAACGAGCATGTACGTATAGTTTAGTTTGTGTGTTGTATATAAGCTTATGGCACTAAATAAAATAAAATTAGACTGAGAATGATGTACCAGCACAAGCAAATCCATTTCCTTCATATCCACGGCGACAGCTACAATCAAATCCACCCTCAGTGTTGTCACAGGTAGCAAACTTGCTACAGTTATCCAGAGAGAGGGAGCACTCATCAATGTCTGCAAGGGTGGTGTGATAAATTTGTTCCCAAAATTAAAATAATTATACTTATTGTTAAGGATTAATTTCAGACAATCATGTGAGACGTGTAGGTTGACTTACCAATACAATCTGCGCTCCCCTCGTATCCACTGTCACAATAGCAGTAAAAGCTACCCATGGTGTTCATACAACGCTGAGAACAGTTGTTCAGACTGGCATTGAGACATTCATCAATATCTGAATAATCAATGAAAACAGTGACTGTCAATAGTGTGGTCAACGAATCACTATACCTTGACATTCTAGTCCCACGGTGGAATAACAAAGTGACGGTATGTAAAGGCCAGCTGGTAGGGTAGACTTGCACTGCAATAGAGATTCCTCACTTCCCTCACAACTCACACTACTCAGGAAAATTGGGGCATCAGATAATCCACGAAGCTCAGTCAGATTTTCAAATACCGGTAATGCTATAAGGTTGAGCAAATAATAGTTTAAAATCGCCAACAACTCAACAATCACCTGTATAGTCGCCAAGAGAAGCACAAGCAACATTAGCAGCGTTCTCGTTAAAACCATGGGAACACACAGTTCCCCATGCGTTGTTGACACAGACTTCCAGTCTACCTCTGGTGGAGCTCCCTCCAGTAAGTCTCAAAGCTCCATCGTTGCACTCAGCACTCTCATTTAGCAACAAATATGCTAGAAGTACGTATTAAATACACTAAATGTGTACACACTCATTGACTTACAGGTGGAATGGCAGACTACTCTTGCGTCCTGGAATCTGTCACAAGATGTTGCAGAGGTATCATCACTTCTTTGGCAGTCAAAAATGTCTGTCTCATTTCCAGCACAATCTAATCCTCCCAACAGAGCAGGCAGACTACCTTCTAGGAAGAGTGAGTCGGAACTGGTCAATGGAAAGGCTCCTATAGAAACAGCAAGTTTCAAATGATCGCAAACAAATTGTAGTGTAATTATTCTCTATTCTGTAGACACACACGTAGCCATAACTATTCTACGATTATCTTTCTCGCACCATAGGGTGAGAATCCAAGTTGGCTGCAAACCACTGAGGCATCATTGTTTCCCCAATTGCCGTCTTGACAGATGGTGCCATATACTCCATCTACACATACCTCCACCCTCCCTGCCCTGAGCACATCACTGCTGTTCACGACAAAAAAGTTGGGCTCGATTGCTCCGTAGTCTGGTGAGTCTTCATCCTCTCCTATCATTAGTCGGATTTCCCCATTTGAGCAAGCTGCACAATTATTATTGTCATTGTAGGCACTTGGATAATATCTATATGCAACATGAATACCGTATTATATTCTCGAACACTTTTAGCAAGAAACCCAAAATTCTATGCAACTCTTCATGGATAGTATAAGAGGAGGACTATTCATCCTTCATTCTTTCCTTATCCCTTATCCGTTTTCATAGGTAAAGAAATACCTGTACTAACGCATGTTCCATTATCGGTCAGGACGTATCCCTGAGCACACCCGCAGGTGTAGTTCATGAAGGAGTTCTGACAGAGTGCGCCCTCCCCAGGACAAGGATCACCACTTGCACACTCATTGAGGTCTGTAGTATTAAACGATGTGACATAATTATGCTTTGTGCAATCAAAGTTTTGGCACAAATTTTGGTGATGCTTGAGGCATAGATCTGAGAGAAATATGAATACTGTAAGCAGTACATGTATAATAACTATACCTGCACACTGAACAATTACAACATTGTCTTTTTGGCAGTTTGTTATCCCGACTGGTCTAAGTTCATCAGCACAGTCCACCAAACTAGTCTCAGTGCCGATACACTGGAGGCTGTCCAGGAAGATGGGACTCGTTCCATTGCCCACGGATACAATAGCACCTGTGCATGCAGGAATGTCATTATTGAAGAACTTTCGCACGAAAACTGGCTTCCACACCCTCGACAAAGCTGGTTGGAGCTTACCAAAGCGTAATAATTTATAGATAAAAGCGTTTTTTTAGCAAGGAATCCAATGGTGTATATATGAAATTTAGAAATTGAGTAAAGTAATGGGAGTATAAACTATGAAAAGTTATGAAAACTTTATGGACGCTCAACTCAACTCTAGTTCTCATACATAATAATAGTTCTATTCCCTTAGCAAATTGATGAAGGTAATTAATCTCCAGTAGTTATCAAAATAAGGTTGTACGTGTAAGAAATTTCTAGTAAGATACGATTATACACCTTTGATTGTACTTTCGGCCCATTTTAAAAACCTGTAACTAATCAAATAAGGCAATTATTTTGTTTTAACATAGCAGTGGCGGATCTAGGAGAGTTTCAGTGGTTTCAAATGAAACCCCCATTTAGATAATGTGTGAGAGATCTGATCGATCGATCAACAACTTAGTCAACTAACTGCTAAGCCAGTTAGCTAGCTACGTAATAAAACGCTGAGTAAGAGCATAGATCCAAGTACGACATGTAAGAGCAATTAGGTATAATTATCATGTGCTGCAATTGTTGCTATTTAGATACAGAAAAATCAGCGTTTGTAGAATCCTATAGCCAATAAAAACAACAGGCAGCGCATAATCACTTTTATGTAGCTAGCCTGTTAGTTCTCAGGTATACGGTCATCACGTAGCTACACATAATTATTTGCTGGCTCGACAATAATCGCAGCATGTGATTGGTATGTAATAGTTAATAACCCAATTGCTCCTACATGTCGTATCTCCCCCAGAATAGTATTTAATTTCCTTTAGCCAAGATTCTTGCCACAGTGCGTGGGCGTAAGCACGTTTTTGAAACCCCCTTTCTTATTTCCTGGATCTGTCACTGTATAAGTATTCGGATGGTAACATGTTTACACTGACCAACACCAGTGAAGCCAGGGATGCGATTACAAACAACATCTGCTTCAGGTGAATTGAAACTGTTCTTGCAGACACTTCCCCATGCGTTATTGACACAAACTTCCACTCTTCCCACTCTGGTCATTGTAGTATGATCATCAACCAAGTCGACAAGTCTCATTGCCCCATGGCTGCAATTTCCAGCTACTGTTGATTTGGCTGGTGAATGAGAAATATACATGATAGATATAGTAAACTAAATGCAAAGTGTGCAAGCAGTCATCACAAACGCATGGAGAGATAACTATCACTAACCTTGACATATGACTCCCTGATACTGTCCTCTTTCAACACAGTTTCCACCATCATGAGCCCGTATCAGTGTAGTACTAGCCCTGCTCCACACAAAATAAGCACCATTCACACTAACAGCACCTGAATAAAATCGATGATCTCTTTATGATTTTTGAAACAGTAAATAAAATTTAATTTCAAAGTGAGTATTTTGCTTGGTCTGGAGCTTGGTCTGGAGCCTATATGCCCTACGAATTGATATAGGTTTCTCCTACACTTGCTTTTACTAATTGCTTCATTAAATACAAATAGCTCACATTCATCATAATCAAATTATGCTAAAAACATGTTCCAATGTTGGATATTAATTTTCCTGAGCCTATACTTAGGCCCACTCCTACGCTTGCTCCTACTAATTGCTTCATTAAACTCACATTCATCATAATCAACAAACATGTTCCAAGAATATGTCAATGATCCCCCAGGGTATGACATACAATTATGACAATTAGTGGCGGACATGGAATTGAATACTCCCTTCACATACCATATGGGGAGTAATCAAGGGAATTGCAAACATCCGAAGCAGTTGTGTCAGTCAGTAGGTCTTGACACAGAACAGCCCATTTATTATTGCGGCATGTCTCTATCCGCCCTCTTGAGGGAACACCACCATCCAACAAACGTATATCATCATCAGTGCATTCTAGAGAATATGAGCAAGCACCCGACGTTGGAGTAATCACCTGACTACTAACTAACCAATCAACAAGTACGTACCTAGCTCGACAACAAAATTTATCACTCACCAAATGAGCAGCAGATTGAGACGTCATTGGTATGGAGACTGCAGCTTAAAGAATCAGTGATGGAACAATTCAGCAAAGACATTGAATAATTGGTGCATGAAATGTCAAATATAGAACCGGTTCCTTCACCTAAGAGAGCATCGCCTGAAATGTTAGTGGCTACAGTGGGAAAATTGCAAATGCACACTGTACTGAGCGATTTATGTAAAGAGGCATAAAATTATACAAGAATTGGTTCATTGGAGTATTACAGTGTCATACGGTAAATCAGATCGAGTGCGTATTTAATCATTTGCAAATGATACTGTACAAGCCTTATTGGGTCTAACTATTGCGAATTGCCAGCAAAATTGCATGGGCATACTCACTCGTTGCATGTCTTTCGTTTGCGAACTCGCAATTTGCAATAAACACATTCTAAATCTGATATACGGTTATTCCAAGTAATGTGCGGAAAGTGATATCATGGTATATGTATAACAATTGCAAAATGATTAAACATGTACCATTTCCGGCTGAAAGTTGTTGACATGCTGCTTGAGCCACATTTATATCCATCCCATTGTCACACACAGTACCCCATACTCCAGAGTGGCACACTTCCAGACGTCCACAAAGGTAGTCTGTTTCTTGTTGAATTAATCTGGCATCTCCGTCAGAGCACTGGCACTTTCCTATTATGGGCAACATTAGTAATACCTAGCATAGCTACCTCCTAATGAGCTCACAAAGTTGCTTACCTAACCCTAAAAGTTGCACAATGAACCACCAACAAAGCAAGAAGTGCTTAGTATGAGAGCACATTCTTCTAAGCTAGCCTCTCCAGGCTTTACACTAGGCCTTGATTCTAGTAAAACTGATATGCCAGCAGGGTGGTCTCATTTTATGTAGTGTGGCATATCACGTTACATTATTGGTAAAAACTAGCTGTAGACACAGGATACATGTATTAGAAGCTGACCACAAGAATGTAGGGAACCAGCTGTTGCTGCAGACTGTGAAGTTCAGCGTACTGGTTTACAGAAGATTTATACTATACACAATCATACGTAATCGTATAGAGCGAAGTTGGTGCGTAGTATTTTCGTAGTCTCGCGCAGCTATTTGAACGCTAGGTCGATAACATGGGTCTGGGGAACTTCCTATGTAGAAGTTGTGTCGACACGCCGAAGATTTCTTGGCGTGTTAACCGCTGCGGTCAATTGGAGGCAAAAAGAAGGAAAAGAAGTTATGCAAAGCAGCCTCTTGTTGTCCAACTTGCTACAGTTTCCAGCTAGATGCAACTGACAATTATGCTGTAAGACTATCCCAGAAGATCTTTGATTAGAGCTCTGTAGCTGTCTGTTCTTGAACGCAGAGTATGGTAGAAACCGTTCCAAAACAAATGTTCAGGATCAAAAGCTATGTAATCTAGCTAAGGCCACTCCAAGTGACACTCTGGTTTCTGGTCCTGAAGTTTTTCTAATTGCATGCGGGCGGGCGGCTTTTCTCATTATGTCATTATCAGTTTCACCTTATGAATCTCATTATTTTGCAAATGAATATCATTATCACACTATTTTTGTACCGCATGGACCATTATGCGCATGCGTACAGTGCATCCAGTCTAAAGAGTAGAATACCAAAAATGTGTGAGTAGTTGTACTTAAATGTAAATATCTTATGATTGGAACATTTCTAAGAAAATCTGCTGATACCATTGTGTAGGCGAATGAATAAGCTACAACATATCCAAAATTGTTTCCATGACAACATAAGGTGGTGGGTTTGTGGTGATTAATAAAACAGTACCCAATTGTTATAGTGGGTATTCGGTTAGGGAGAGAAAAGGCCAACGGTTTCCGGCTAAGGTTTGGAACTTTGTCACAACATCTATAGATAGTTTGGCTATGTTATAGATAGTACATGGGCATGAGGTATCTATGTGTTATAGTGTCCCATATCACGAGGGCTTTGCCCGAGGGATGAGGGACACTATAACCATAGATACCGAATGCACATGTGCTAACTGATTTAGATCCCACTTTTCATTGGCTGCCTCAGGCAAGAAGTGTATCTATAAAAGCAGCAAGCCTTAGCAACAGTTTTATTTTTGAAAATGTCCTGTTCTGACAAGCTAGTCTAGATGATTTCTGCTAAAAAAAACCTTTGCATTGGCCTTGCTTCAACATTGGAATGGACAAACTAGTGACTCCACCTTGTGTAGGAAGCGCTCTACAACAAATGAGCCCAGCCTCCTCTTTCTCTGCACTCAAGCCCCACCCCAGCTCAAGCTTCTCAGTAAACTGTTTTGATATGTACGGCTAGCTAGCAAGGAACAGCTTGCAGCAATGCTACAGTGCACTATCGTTCCCAAAAAGACACAGGAGTCTACTGCAATTTGAAACATGGCTGCAGGATAGAAACAGGAGGACAAAGTTGACAAATGCTACAAGTTGAAGACATGCTTTCATCATGCTTGTGACAATGGACCCAGAACTGTTAAAATCATTGGCTCTTAGTGTTCCTCGTAGAGACAAGAAAAGATACTGGTGAACTCTACCATCAACCCAGCAAACGCTATAGAAACTGGTAGTGAAAAAACTGAACAGCCATAGCTAATTATCATGCAGCTATACAGCTTTATTATCCTTTCTGTACATTCAAAAATTATACTTGTACTTTAATTATACCCTCAAGCTTATAATTCCCTGGGAAACTATGAGATTATGGCTCATAATTCCCTGCTAAACACACACAAGTGGGATCTAACTTATGAAAGATTCGATGTTACTTAAATATCTACACATCCTCCGCAGTGCTCAAAATTGCTAGTTTTTAGTGCCGTTTCGGTTAGGGAGAGATTTGAAGAAAATCTCACGGCTAAGGTCTAAAAATTACACGGAGTAAGCTTGAATAAATTGTCTAACTTTTGATAAGAAATTTTTTTCCAGAAATACTTGTAGTTCCAGAGATAATTGATGTTACGTACATTTTTTTACGATCACCCCCATTATCTCCTAAAATTATTTCCCACTACAACAACTTTTGGGGAAATATTTTTGAATCATGTTGTAGCTTATTCTTTTACCTATACAATGGTATGAGCACAATTCCTTAGAAATGTTCCAATCTTGAGATACATTTAAGTACAACTACTCACCTATTTTTGTATTCTACTCTCTAGACTGGATGCACTGTAGTAGAAATAATGGGATAGAAATCCAATAATGAGATAGAAATCCAAGAATAAAATCTGATGCGGGCGGTGGACCAGAAACCAGAGTATCACTTGGAGTGGCCTAATCTTCAACAATGATAAAATTGTCATTCCATGAATGTGTACTGTTAAAAAGGCACCTGCACACTCTAAAGTCATAATTATGTGTGTGTGCTCATCAGCCAGTACGTAACACATCAGCTGCAACCCAACATATTTTAGGTCTAGACAGATGGATGGATAATTATATCTAGGTGTGTAAAATTAATTCATAATTTATCAAGAAGAGAGACCCACCAGATTTTTCTTCACACTGAGATCAGTTGACATGATCCAGTCATCCAATTACAGGTGGACTATGCCTATGGTATAAGACTGGTCCAAATGCATGATAGACATCCACAACCAGGACAAGGAAGCCGGCCGCCATGGCTGATTAAAAACTAGCCTCGAGACCAGGCCTGGTCTGGTCTCGAGGCTAATTAAAAACAAGCCATGCTGGCTTTAATTAATTTACGGTATCAGTCGATAGTTTTAGCATAGATCTATAGATCTACTATAAATTTATAGTATCTATGGTTTCAGTCTGCTAGCTAGTCTCCCACGTCTGCTCGCGAGACTATATGCTAGCTAGCTATAGATCTACCAAACACCCTCGGCCTTCACAGCATGCATGCACTAGAGGAGTTTAGGAAACTTGTTGCATCCAATAGAGGACACGAGTTGGATGACATCAGTGGAGTCGATGATGATAATTATGGTGAGTGCAGTCTGTGCAAAAAGGATAATAAAATTATATGAATGGCCCACTGTACCTATATCCGGTAGGTGGCAGATCCAGATATAGCCTCGATTCATCGGCCTGGAATCGAGGCTAATCCAGATATAATTATGACTATCAACAGAGGCCCATAAATATGAGAAGGAGCGCGCGTCTAACTACGGGGATCATGTTTCATAAGTGGTTAACCATGGTTATGACCGCATTTCTATAATTATATCAGAGTCACTAAGTGGTTGAATCCGTTATATACGCAATACAGCGCTGCGGGTTGCAAGCACTTAGTCGCTTCCCATAAAAGGAATTGCGTGCGGTTTTACCGCCAATTACGAAACCGAATATACGTTGAAGTTATATCGTTCGATCCTCATCGATTTTTTATGGGCTCCTGCTATCAATGACTTGTCCCAACGGAATGCTTGGAATGTAGTTAGAGTAAACAACCGATTATCGAACACGTTCTATTTTCGAACGCTTGTTCTCGAGGGCAGCGGCTCAGAGCACTAAGCTGATAGTACCTATGTATAGACTAGGTATAGCTCTATTCAAGTCCGAACTCACAGCCAACAGAAAGCTTCCTCGTCGGAGTGACAAGGCTAAACACTCAACTATTGGAACAGATTTAGTTTGAACATAGCCACGATTCTTCGAACTCTCTCTCTCTTGTATCAATAGAAGGCTCTAAATAGCTAGCTACAATGCATGACCGTAATCTTACAACTAGTAAAATATGTACAGCTAGACAATGGTGGCGATTTTGATGGCACTACTGCACTTTTTTAAGAGGCCACCATTGTCAAAAAAGCGTGTTAATGTACGTGAGTGCATCAATGAAACTTATTAGCCACTTCAAGTAAGACCGTCCTCTGCCCACATCCTGTTTAGGGGACTGTTAATGTAATGAAAAGCCATGTTATTACCATAATAATGCTCGTTTACCAGAAAGTACTTTGTCCGAGTGAATGTGCAATTAATGGAGCGCACATCGATACTTCTTCACTGGAAAAAAGAGCGATTCCTTGGTTTTGAAAGCATTTGCTTGCTGCAGTGCTGCCTCATTTTACTGAAACAGTCGGCATGCAACTGCTAAGACCAGTTTTTCAAGGGCGGACCAATATTTTCAGCAAAAATTGACCCGGGGAACTGAAAATGTCAGTCCCTGCATGGACAGAAATTTTCGGCCGACGAATATTTTGAAAATACATGTCAAAGTGGTCGCTCAATCGTGAACACCTGTTTTTGGAAATGACTTTGGTTCTGATCTGAGAAATCTGTCGTTTGGATTAGAATCCTGGCACGTATTAACAGGTAAAAACAATGGACACTGTATGCTCTGACTAGGCTGCATGTACATAATATTAGGAGGTTATTATTTTTTGTATCATTAATCTGAAAATTAAAACTGCGAAATTATTGTGCGTAATAGGTTCTACGTCACGTTTCTGAGCTGTACCTAGAATCCGAAATATTTTAATTGGGTAGTTTAAGGCACCACCCATAAGCCCCGTTTACACAAGGTCGAACCCGGATTGAATCCTGGTCAGATTTTTCTGAGTAGTGGGTGAGTAAAAGCTACCACTAATTGTATTTTGCGCAAACAGTGGGCTGACAGGAGAAGCTACAAACTTACTCTAGGATCGCCCACAAACATGTACAACACTTCAGAATTAGCGCTTTGTATTTTTTAATTTGCTAAACCGCTTCTGACCCAAGCCAACCCCCAACTCCAGAGGTGCGCGCATGGGTTGGCTAATCTGGATTAGGCCCGTTTACACGAACTGGATAGGTTTAATCTGGATTCCAACCCTGATTAAAGGCCTCGTGTAAATTAACGGGGCTAGATATATATACGAAAGAGAGGGACAGGCAACGCTTACGTGATGCTAGGTAAATGTTGTGTGTGAAGTCACACCCTGTTGAGCTCAAGAATGTACACACTGCTCAACTTAGTTTTTATGACCTATGCATTGTGTGCACACACATAACCTATACTTCCAGCTGCTATGTTAGTGCAGAGCTTTCTTTTATTCAGCTTGATTTGTATGATTATAGTAGTAGTAGTAATACCATCGTAAAATTGTGGTAATCTACCAGTAGTTATGCCTCGGTGCACATGCGCAAGCGAGGTAGATTGTATACGGTAGTGTGTTTGTGTGTCTGTGTGTAGACTGCTACAGCTGCTCAAGGATTCTAGTCTTGTTTTTCTTGGATTGTAATTCATGGATTTGCAAAATAATGCTTGGTTCTCGAGTTATGCCTAGTTTTGCATACTTGGAATGCCATTGCAGCCTTAATTTTCAGAATAAGTGCCTATAGAAAAATTTGTCCATTGAGTGTTGCTAGTCTACTTAGTAGTTAGCTCTGCACTAGAACGCTGAGCTATTGGTAGCTGTAAGCGTGAGAAGAGAGCAGCAAGGCTCTGCTGATGCAGCAGCCAGACTTGAACCTTTGGCATATTGATCCTTTTTAACAACAATCGTGGTCGACATTACCCACTCTTTGAGTTCCGATTCTGCCTGCATGCAGCAAAATTAATTTGCTATTGCTAATGGCAGGAGTGTGTGAAGAAGAGTATGCAACTCCCATGCACGCACATTCCATTCTATATCTCGGACTGAATCCATCACTAACACTTGTAGTTGTGTAAACTGTTAGCCATGAATAAAATTAAATGTGGGCTGGAGGTACAAACCACAGCAGACCATGTGCAAAGGTAGCCTCCTTCTAGCCTCCTTCGCAGGCCTTCCTTTTTCAGTTATAATTTTGTTTCTGTTGTTTGTCACAATATTAACACCATACGGGAATAAGCAAAGAAAGAAAAAAGGAAGCCACTAAGAAAAAGGAAGGCCTGCCCCGCTAAGTCTTGTGATCTGCTACTGACGTAGCCAAATTTAATTGAGCGTGGGCAAGAGTAAACCGCAATATCTGTCCTCCCACACACTGTGACACAGTACTTAGAGCGTATTTACCAGGAACTAGAGGCAAAGAGTGTGTGAAGCTACAGAACACAGTATGTAGAAGTTAGCTCTACAAGATGAAGCATGAAAGGCTAGAGTACTACTGTATCTGATAATAGCGCTTGTCAAAAGGACCTGGGCAAAGAAGTAACCTATCCCAGATCCTGGACAACTCACAGCAATACTTCTGACATGCCAAAATTGACAGATCCCTTCATGTCATCAGAAGGAATGTTTTAGTCCAAGTCATAATAATAAGAAGAAGAAGATTGCCCTGGAACAATCACACTATCCAAACTAGAAGGGCAAGGGCAACCTATTTTATCCTCGGATAATTACAGTAGAACTACAGCAGAACTACAGACTACAAGACTCGCCTTATCAAACTCAATGTGCTCCCACTCTCAAGACCTCACGTTCGACCCAGTCGAGTGTTTCAAATTACAGCAGACAATGTAGACCTGAGTGCTTATCTGCAGGTATTATTTCCGTATCCACTATAGAGCTGGTTCTACTGCCAGAAAGTTTCCAAAAGGAGCAGAACCTCTAATACTACTACAATAGGATTACACGACTATGGAATTGACAGGACCCTATCGATGTATTGAACTAAGGGAAAATTCGACATTGGTGCTCGTGCCGCTGTGAAAACTGTCTCATGCACACAAATTAGTATAGTTTAGTCACTCTGTCAGCTCATGAGATCACAACCTTGCAACATTGTCATGTCATTTTACACTGTTTCTAGACTAGACTACTGCATAGGCTCAAAGATAGACCTTTAGTCTTCAGACTTCACTATGCTAGGTATTAAAGCCATCGTCTATGATAATAATTATCTCCAGACTTGCATATGAAGTAAGTCTACAATGCGTAGGCATCCTGTGGCTTTGTTGCCTGTCAGGCTCCGCCCATCTACTGAAAGCCCACGCTCATTTTCACTGTGCCACCACTGTGCCACCGTCACGCGAGGCAGGCTCTCCTTTTCTTAGACGGTTCGTTCTTTCTTTCTTTGTTCCTCCAATTCTTACCGTATTTTATCTTATTGACCGTGTGACAAAGAACAGAAAAAGGAGAGGCTGCGAAGGAGGCTAGCCTCCTTCACCGGCCTTCATAGGAAAGAAGGCCTGCTATCGACTGCTTGCGCATGCGCCAAATTATTGGATATTTGTTCCCGTAAAATTTCCTATAATACTGGATTCATCAGAGAAAATATCTTAAAAGTCATACACAGAGCTATATAGCTAGCTAGCTAGAGACAGAGCTGTGTAGGTTTGTTGTACTGCTATTTTCTTCTGATAGAATCAGTAGCAGTAGTATAGTAGACTTTCACCAAAGATAGTGTTAAATGGGCGTGGCCTGTCCATATAGGCTCTTGTCAGCTTTCACTCCTTTCACACGATCGTCATCCACACTGTTGCAGGCTGTGAGTCTTTTGTTAACATAGCAGGCTAAGGGTAGCTATCAGAGAATGCTATCCGATGGGCTAGAAACCTTCAATCGAACTTTCTATCTACTTCCTTCAATCCACTTCCCTTCGTTGTGATGTCATAGTTTTACTGAGAATATACGATGTTATCCAAAGCCCCCAGATACCGGGGGGATATTAGCGCATGCGCGAGCAGTTGATACCACTTCCCTAAGTGAAGTGGGAAGTGCGGCCTGGGATCGAGGCTAGTGCAAAGGAGGCTGGAACCACTTGACCTTAGCTAATTAAGGTCACTAATTGGATTTATCCAAACTTCTCTTGCAGACTACTTCAAGCCTAGTTTTTAATGTCTGTCAGTATTTTGCAGGGGGGGTCAAATTTATTTTCGCCAATTTTGCTCAGAAGCAGAGATACAATCAAAAGTCTTGCTCTTGTACTATCCTCGATATCATGAGCGGCTTGTTCTCGAGGTCACTGCATAGCTGGCTTTGAGACTTGTAGTCTGCAAGAGAAGTTTGGATAAATCCAATAATTAGTGACCTTAATTAGCTAAGGTCAAGTGGTTCCAGCCTCCTCTGGACCATGTGTATGCATGCTGATATCATATAATTAACCACTACACCTACGCACCCACTTAAGATGCGGTCTGATAGTGACGTGGTACGACATACTTGTACCGTAACGTGGTTTACACTACAACTGCTACAGTTGGATACTCCTCTTCATACACTCCTGCTAATATTTAGTAGCTTTATGTTATGCAGCTCTGACACTTCCACCGAGGCATCAGCACGTACCTGTGGTGCTTTCATTTAAACTGTGATTAAACTATGTCTACCTTTACTGGATCCATTTTGATGCCTCGAGGGATACAGTGACGGCTTAATTGCGAGTCTAGTGTGTGTGTGTGTGTGTGTGTGTGTCTGTTCCAGCTGTAAATGCTCAACGGTTGCAATGCAATGAAACTAACAGCTTCTATAGGCTTCTAGCCACGTTCTCTTGGATTTTGATTCGTGGATTTGCAAAGCTTCTTTCTCAAGCTATGGCTAGTTTGACTCACAATGAGGCGAGCTGTTGTAATCTCTTTAGAATATTTCATGGTATCGTCTGTTCCACCAACGCTTTCATTATGCGTGACGTCAGGAATGTAGTAGGCAAGAATTTTCGACTGTAATTATCCTTGACCTTCCTCTGGTACCAGTATAATTTTAGATCTCATTTGAGTGTATTTAGCGGGGGAACTATGAGCTATAGTACCGATACTATAGTCTAGATTGCTCTGGGCTACAAACCACAACATTTGTATTGTCATTTATACAAGAGGATACACATGTATTAAAATTATGGTAGCTAGATGCTTTGTCTAGTAGCATAATAACAGAACTAGAATGGAAGAGAGAAGCTCTAGTTTCTGTTTTGGGCTTTGTTCGAGAGTAGTAGAAGCCGCTCGTTTCTTGGGCAGTGTGCTGTGCTTTTTTGCTGCAAGGCTGCATGGGGGAGGAGCTGGATGTATGGAAGTGCTGGGATTCTAGCTTTACATGGCTTCTTCCTTTCGCTTTGTTCAAGAGTAGTATAGGAGCCGCTCATTTGCTGGGCTTGTTTGTAGCTTAGGTGTCTTCCTTTAGCCGCTCATTTGCTGGGCTTGTTTGGTGCAAATTCTAGCTTAGGTGTCTTCCTTTCTCTTTGTGAGAGTAGTACAAGCCGCTCGTTTCTTAGGAAGTGTGCTGGGCTTGTGCTGCAACGCTGGGGGAGGAGCTGGATGTTTTGTGGGTGAAGCTAAGACTATAGTTTTGTCCATTAAACTGAGGTGGAGGAACAAGGTTGACTTGAATGGAGGCCACAGATTTAGTAGAGACACAGAGATGACAACTTTAGATATTAGTTTTTTTAAAAAATGATGCAGTTGCTAGGTTGGCTGTTTATATGTTGCTAAGCTATAGTGCATTTCTAGTAGCCAATAGGTTTTGGGATCTAAATCAGTTAGAACATGTGCATTCGGTATCTATGGTTATAGTGTCCCTCATCCCTTGGGCGAAGCCCTCGAGATTTGTGACACTATAACACATAGATACCTCATGCCCATCTTCTAACTAATTCGCCAAGGGTTGAAATAATTATAGTCGATCTGTGTGTCTGTCGTTTGTTTGTGACTCTGAGTCTGCTCACCCTAAGTGGGGAATTTACAGCATTGATAGCCTCAAAAACTATAGCACTGACATTTTGAAATCGCTGTGATAGATCTACTTCCGCTTATTTGAACCTCGATCTATCTTCAAAATATCCACGAAATGTTTATTTTGAGCAATGCGTTATATAGTCCTCGAACATTTGGTGGTATATATATCATTATGCATGGAGCATATAAGCCTTAATTAGATCATCCAAAGAGGTCTCTATAGGAGATCGATCATTTCATCGCATCGCATGACATAGGCCAACCTTAAGCTGCTTCCTTATTCCATTGTAGTAATTCAAATGTGTTTGTGCTCTAAAAATCAATGTAAGTCTTATGGCTTTTTTCATGATACATTCAACAGATACCACATAAAATCTTATACACTGTGTGCTGTTATATATGTTATCTTGTTAGTTTTCCGTTTCAATTATGTTGTTATAATTAATTTTGTTAGTTCTTCCGTTTCCTGGTCTCTTAGTATAATTAGTATTTTTGATTTTTTTTGGATTGACATGTTAACAGAGTACATAGTTATAAGGTTGCTTTTAATTGTGTGCTTTCTTTTTGCTAATTAGTCAATAGAAGATTGATTTCTTCACTTATCATAGTATCTCTTTCCTTCCCAGTGGTATGAGGAAGAGTACGTGGCTGCACAGCCTTTTGTCACGTAGACGTACTGCATTGCATGCATGAAGAATTTGTATAAAAAGGATGGATGAAACTAATAATTATGTGTACTGAGTTTGAGATGATCGTTTTGCGCTCAACTCAATGGAGGCTTTTAGCCAGTTTTGTCATTCTGATAACAAGTTATCAAGTCGCTGCCCAAGATGGACAAGTTAAATGTAAGCTCTTTTCGTCTTTTACCGTACATTCTCAATTAAATTACCTGCATTTGGGCATAACCGTGGAAGTCGTGACTCTTTTATTTCTATGACCATACAGCATCGTCACTTGGCCACGACTTCTACATTGGCTTTATGCAAAGCTTTTCAGAAGAAGCATCTCTGAGGTTGACTGTTGGTACCTCTGCTTCAATTGCAAGCTTTACCGTTGAAGGAGGAAATGGCATTTTGTTTGAACAACTGTCAGCAAGTGCATCTGCTCCAACTGTGGTGGACATTCCTGCAGAGTACTTTGTTGTTGGCAGTGGTTTCTCTGAACGAAACAAAGGCATTCGTATTTACAGCTCTGATAAACCTATTTTTGTCATTGCAGAGAATTTTGATGTTGATATCCAGACCCATTATAGCACTTTTCTTGCATATCCTCCATTTGATAGTGGTTCAAGCTATGAGTATTTTCTCACTTCGTTGAGAGATGGCTTATTCAACAGCCAGTTTCTTCTTGTTGGTTGCAAAGATAACACCACTATAACTATTTTGCCATCTCAAGATGTTCAAATTCCTCATGACCCACAGGATTCTTCTAGTGAAACAGTAACAATTGAAGTTACTAATAGCCACAGTTTCATTCTTAATGAATTTCAAACTCTTCTTATCTCCACTTCTGATGATCTCACTGGAACAAAAATAGTGTCCAACAAGCCCCTCACTGTTGTTAGTGGTCACGAGTGTGCTAGCTTGAGCGTGCAGACCAATTGTGATCCGCTAGCTTTCCAAATCCCACCTATGGCCACTTGGGGTACTCGTTTTTTGCTAGCCCCGTTCAGTGGACAATCTGCTCCTCAAAAGTTTCGACTAGTCAGTTCTGGGCAAACATCTGTCGAATACTACTGTAACAATGAGATGGAGTCAGCTATTATTGATTCTAGATTTGATCTGATTACAAATCAATATTGCTCCCTTGAATCCCAAAGCCCTATTCTTGTGGTTCAGATAGCTGTTAGTGTTACAGAGGATGGCTTAAGAGATTCCACAATTGCTTTAGTGTCCCCTGTTGACCAATATGTTAGTGAATCGAAATTTATTGTGCTGACAGACACTCATTTTCCAATAAGCAGAATTAGTGTGACTGTACCAACACCTGACCCTAACCCTGAACAATTTGATTCTTCTAGCATTCTCCTAGATGGTACACCACTGGTGTGTGAATGGGAAGAGATAATATTTGAAAGCAGTATAGTTGGTTACGGGTGCAGCCATATTGTTTCCACTTCTGGTGAACCTGATTACCATACAGTTTCACACAATAGCAGTGGCCTTATTTCAGTGCTTGTTTACGGATTTGGTGCTGATAACCTTAATCTAACCTTGGGATATGCGTACTTGGCTGGACAGAGCTACACCCAGGCTGGAAATGGTGAGAAACACAATAATCATTATTCCATTGCATGGTATTTTACTGTATAATATTCTTTTACGTATTGTTTAATGTGTTGTGTATAATTGATTACGCTCATGTGTATATATAGATGAATAGATCTCAAGTCTGTATGTACATCAAATTTTCTTGCTACAGATGCCCTGTTTATTCCCTTTCTTGACTTGAACGATTTTCCTGGAGTTCAAGAATTGGACAGAGTAGCAGATTCTTCCTCACCACCAATATTCCTTCCAACTGGTTTCCTATTTGGGGAAGAGGTTGTCTCCACTGCATATGTAAGGCATCTGTTTGAGCTCAGCTAAATACTATGGTTGCTTGAATCTCAAATTAACACCGAGTGTTTGCACTTCAGTGCTCTAGTGTCTTAATTGTTGGAGGTTCTACATGGCAATTTAATAGCTACATAGTATTAGTGTTCTGTTACTATACTCACCTGCTTAGATCTACCCAGGGTTTCATACAGGAGTTTTAGCTCAGAGGGGTCCGGGGCCCTCCCCTTGGAAAATTGTTTCATGAATGGTTATCTGATGTGCAATTTGGGTTTTTTGTGTGCTTTCAACCATTAAAATAATACTAGAGAGATGATAAGATTGTAGACATTGCTAAGGAGAAAAGTCATACACTTTAAGATTTCTAGGGGGAATCCCAGACCCCTCTGTATGAAACCCTGCTACCTATACGTATGCACATAGTTTGTAGCATGCTGGGGAATCATAATTATATAGACATGCCTTATAATATTTATTATGGCAAATAGATTTACACAAATTATATACGTTATGTCTACCTTATTGTTTACCGTCACTTGTAGTTTCGAATTTATACTAGCGCTTTTTACATGTTCTTATACATGTAGGTGAATGAAAACGGTGTAATATCTTTCAAGAGACCTTGGGCGTATTCCCTACCTGAGATCTTCCCCACTAGCAACATGGATAATAACTTTGCAGTGGCTGTGTTTTGGAGTGACAATGATATACGTAGAGAGGGAGCTGTAAGATACATGGCATACAGCATCAACGATATGAATAATACCCAAGGAGCCGAGCTGATGAACATTCTGAACAAGTTTGTTCAACAGAGCCTAGGCGATGGAGCAGACCTTTTTCTGGGACAATGGTTGCTTGTTGCTCATTGGGATCATGTTCATCCTAGTCCTCATGGGGAAGACAACAGAAGAGGAATTCCAGAAGATATTCTTAACCAGGTTTGAGTGATTCATTCTACTGATTTTCTCTTAGCTGTGCTCATTTCATTGGTAGGCCGTCATTTCTCTTAGACTATGGGGCGCCTCCTTTTACAAATTCATACTTCTCTTCCAATTGTACAGACAAACAACTATCAATCAATCATCGTCACTGATTTCATTGACACATACGTCTTCAACTCGTATGACATTCAATGGAGTGTTGTGGGAACCGGTAGGTCTGCCGTTGTTGGTTTTACTGCTGGAGGTAACTTCTTCGATAACCACCCCTTGTCCGGAACACCAGCCATTGGCTGCGCTGTGAATGGACAGAGCTGTTTTGCAGAATCTAATACAAAAAGTGCACAGAATAGAAGTGTGAATAATCTGTTGTCTTTACCAAGCGATCCAAGGCTTCGGGCACTGGTGCAACCATGTCAGAGGACTTTTGTCCGAGACGGAAATACTATAAATAGACAAAAACCTGAAGACCTAAGAGATATGCTTGAACCATGTCCACATGTTGAAAGTAAGGCTAAATTCGATTGTGGTAGATTCAAACCCCAATCCGGCATGCCAGCTTGTTTTGTTGGAACTAAGACTGTTAATTCTAATGGAGTTTCAATCTTGCCGCAGTGTTGCTATAATAAAGACGGGTAAGTTCACTTGGTCTCATTGTGAAAACAATTACCTCAGGTCAATATTCTTATCTCACTATACAATACACTTGACTAACGTTTAATCGACGGGTTCATTTGCAGGTCACTCATTACTAGCCCAAATAGTGGATCAGTTGGCAGTTTACTAGTTATTGGTAGCGACGATTCTCAATTCCGACAGGACTGTTGCGCAATTCCTGGACATCCAGAGTACTGTAAATTGTTCTTTGACAGACGTCCCATTATTAGTGGCACTAAGTATCAACCACTTGAAGTAGGTACGTATCGTATTATTGTTATGCTTCGTGCCATGAGGATATGGTAAAGTAGGTCATTGAATGGTGTGGAGCGTAAAATGTACATTGTGTATTTTCACACAGGAAGCGGTTTGGGTGACCCTCATTACAGAACGTTCGATAATTTTCACTACAACTTCCAAGGTCAAGGAGAGTTCACACTTCTTGAGCTCTACCAAGCCGGTGAAACTGATCCAGTGTTTAGCATTCAAGGACATCTTGGTTATCCTGCTGACTGGAAAGACCGAGGAGTGACTGGTCATCTCGGGTTGGCCTTTGGTGACCCGAATTTTGCATTCCATGTAAGCCACATCAGTGTAATTCTGACCAAGACTGTTATCGCATGTGATCTGATCAACTATAGAGCTATTTATCTATAGACTTAATATGCGCGATACAAACAATGCGTATTTATATGAGTGCATGGCTATAATGTCGCATAAGTTTGTATCGCACTGTTAATTGGCGTTAGTCGAGACCTGTAAAATCCCATTGAATTCACGGCCTTAAATCACATTAAATTAATTATATTGCATAATGTTTTTGCAGTAATAAAATTGGCTAAATGTATATTATTAATTTTTATGTTTGCATAATATTATTTCTACATGCAGTAAGCGTATAAATTACGTCAACACTTGAGATCTAGGCCATGTTGCTTACACTGTATGTGGTACAAACAGTGCTGATGAACACATTCAGTTGTCTAGCTGAAAATAATACGAAGTTTAGAACTTGAATTATATTAATTTGATCTGTGTTATTATGATTATTTATCACATGACACAGCTTGGAGAGTCCGGAGGATTCAGAGTTTTTCAAACCAAACCAATACAGTCGGAGATTACCAATACTTTGTCTGGAGTACCACATGTGATTGATGATCGCATCTCGCTCACTCGAGCTGGGAATGAGCTGATACTCTGTCACTATGATAGTGGAGTAAGAGTTAGTGGTTTGGTTCATCCCCTTGGATCCCTGGAATACTATATAGATTTCCGAGTGCATGTACCATATTCCTACAAGAACCAGTCAGGAGCACTTCTAGGAAACTTCGATGGAAACACAAATGTAGAACTCTTTACACGTAGTGGCACCAAAATTACCAATCTCGAAAGTATGAACCTGTACAGAAATATGCTCTCGTGTAAGTTCGAACTGCAATCATGCATATTTAGACACAAATTTAGGGTGTACAAACTTGGAACGACAAGTATAATTATAATTATATGAATTAGTGTGCTAACAACTCTGCATGATCAAGTACCGGAATATAATTATGTGCAGCCCCGGGAAGTGCTAAAGTCAGCATGCACCTATATCTTTTTCTTTTAGGGAATATCTCTGGTGATCCTGATAACTTCCTCTACTTAAATAACAGTGGTCAACGCAATAAACAAGAAGAAGATTTTGAACCTAAATTCATTGATAATCTGAATGTGACCGATGAGCAAAGAGCATTCTGTAATGACAATATGGAGTGCATATTTGATCTTGTTGTCACTGGTCAAGAAGATATTGCGAAGAATAGTATGGAATTTGATGCAGAGACAAGTACTGTACAGGAAGATTTAGGTATAATAATTATTATGTTCATGTTTCAATCGTTGCGTACATACGGATGCTTAAATGCTGGAGAAGCATAATTATTGTATTTTGTATTTGATATGTACCTTTTTTCATACAGTAAATGTTCCGCCCGTGATTACTACATTTGAAGTATTCACAGTTGGTCTTGGTGCTATGCAGCAGCTTGCTATTCTTGTCACTGATGCGAATGACGACGACTTTAATTTGACTTTTTCTGGAGGCATTGTGGAAGCGTCTTCTATTCTTGAAGCGGAAACTCCAGGACAGTATAATTTCAGCATACAAGTGTCTGATTCCTCACAGCTTGATAGTTTGCAACCGTTGGTCTTTGTTGCAACTGATGGTAGAGGAGCTTCATCCGAGCTTGTGCAGATGGTTCAGGTGTGTGCTTGCATTAATGGTGGTGAATGCACTCCAGATGGGATACTTGGAATTGATTCTACTGTCATTTTGACCTGTCTTTGCCCTGATGGTAAGAAGTTTATAGATTATATGAAAGGTTGAAATTATGTTTTTCTACACCCTCAGGCTTTGGGACACTATACTATAATAATATACCGTATAGAGGGTATATTTCGAGGGTATAAATGTTCATGGTTTTCGCGGATTAGGCATGAACCGCGAACATTTATAACCGCGAATTTAATATTTCATGCATGCAAAAAAGGCGCTATTCCACGAAAATTAAATCCGCGAAAATTTATACCCTCGAAATATACCCACTATACGGTACCTCATGCCCATGATATGTAACTAACCATTTTTCATTGACTAAATAGAGCTAGCAACATTACATAGATACTATTATATCATCTCACTTTTCATTGGCTATTAGAAGTAGGAACATTAGACATGCATCATTTGTATCCTCAAGCATATTAATTTGTAACTCTCTAGGAATAATAATAGCTCATACTTCCCTGCTAAACACTTGGATCTCTTATGTCTTCACAGCTTATGATGGTCAATTCTGTGAGGATGACCGTGATGGCTGCTCAGATGTCCAGTGTTTTGAGGGCACAGTTTGTGATGACATACAAGCTCCTGGGTCAGGGGCTGTCTGCTCAGAATGCCCACCTGGGTTTACTGGAGACTCACATAAGTGCTATGGTGAGTTTTATTTCAGTATAACCAGGCAGTAATAATTTCTACACAATGCCATGCATGCTTGAAGTAAGGTTTTTGTCCTTCTCTGCATGTATAGTTGCTTGAGCTTCATCTTGTTTTTGGCTGTAGATATTGACGAATGTACACAAAACAACGGTTCCTGTGATCAGATCTGTGTCAATGTTGATGGTAGCTACTTCTGTGATTGTGAAGTGGGTTATCAACTTGTCAATGGATCATGCCAAGGTGATCTCTCTTTAGTTAGACAATTGAACAGCACAATTGAAAGCTACTATATATACCGTCATATTAATTGGGGTGTCTATCTTGCATAACAGTTTGTTGTTAGTGTAGGTATTTTTTTTTCTTGCAGATATCAATGAGTGTGAGGGTTTTAACGAGTGTGAGCACTTATGTGATAATACTGACGGCTCTTTTACCTGTTCTTGTAATCCTGGGTTTACACTAGCCACAGGAGGGAAACATTGTATTGGTGAGAAATTAAGCATATAACATTACTGTGAAGCTATATCATGAGTGACTATGCACAATCTGGCAAGTATACACAGTCCGATGCATGCTGCTTGCAGGTTTCTCTGCAGTATTGAGTGCATGATAATAATTATCAGTGTACTTTTGTCCCCAGTAAACCCTGAAGTGAGCTGTAACCTTGACTGTGGCAATGGACAGTGTTTCCTCGTACAAGGGGTTGGCCAATGTGCCTGTGACTTTGGATATGTTGTCGATGGATCTGGAGTGTGTTTAATTGGTGAGTAGCAAAGTAAAATAGATGCTTACTAACTTTTGACCATTTTGAATGAATTTCTCATTTTCAGACCGGGATGAGTGTGGTGAAGGGGCTTGTAGCCAGGAGTGTTTGAACTTGCCTGGAGGATTCGAGTGTTTCTGCTCGAATGGCTTTGAAGTGCTAGTTGGTGGAACAATTTGTGCAGGTGAGTGATGTCAACCGTCTAGAAATATGATCTATCTCTCTGTCCTTCCCCTTTTCCGTTTGCACAAACTCTGCAATAATTATGTTTTGACTATAGTGATAATCAGTTTCAGTGCATTTACCATCTAATTTATCAGATATTGATGAGTGTTTGGATACTGCTTTCAACGGTGATAATTTGTGTGTGGACGTTCCTAATTCTCATTGTATCAATACCGAGGGATCGTATGAGTGTACCTGTGTGCCTGGTTACTCCCTACTAGATGGATCATGTCAACGCAGTAAGTACAATGTACTACGTACTGTACTAGCCTCGTCACTACGCTGTTTTTCTTCAAATGCAATCAGTTAAAAATCAACCTAAGCATTTATTCATAGAAAATCAGCCTGGGACAAGGCTACTACTGCACACACTCCACTCTTATACAGTCATAAATACATGTAGGTATACATATGTATTACACACTTTATTCCATTTTTACGTAGACGTATGTTTTAGCCTGGAGGAGCTTGAGGGTGAAATCATCGGCTACTCAACTGATTCCACGCTTGATGGCAACTATGTGGTGGGTACTGTTGCCGTGTATAGCTGTGGCCAACACTATGCTCTAAGAGGGGAGAGTTCACGGCTGTGTGGAGGGGACAGGGCGTGGTCAAAACCTGCACCAACATGTGATTGTGAGTTTTGATAAAATCAAGTTGCCATAAATCAAGTTGTAAAATCAGTACATTTTCTGAGACCTCCCTCATAGTGGAATAGTTTAACAGCTTTGTGAGCTTTTTACACGTAGATAAGTGTATGTGCATAAACATTTACTCAACCATAGTGGTAATGTGCGAGGAACTTTCTGCAATCCTCAATGGAGCAGTTGCCTTCCATGATGACATGAAAGCTCCGTATGATGGACTAACCAAGGCTACGTACAGCTGTGGTTTGGGATATATCTTGTCCGGGGGAGATCAAGTAAGGATCTGCGAAGGCGTTCTTGTTGATGGTGAACTTGTAGGCCAATGGACAGGGTCTGCGCCAACATGTAAAAGTACGTTAGAACATAATAATATGAGCATAGTTTGTGAGATTTGTGTTGGTCAATACAAGATTTACGTTTTTTATGGTGCGTTGCTGAATATAATTATGCAAGCTGAGTGCTTCTTACATGAATCATTCTTTCTCACAGTTCCTGGATGCCCACCCCTGCCTGTTGCTGCCAATAGCATTATCGAGTACACACTTAATGGCGATGATCCAGACAGTTATCCTACTAACACCTACGCTATCTATATCTGTCTTCCTGGATTTGGATATTCAGCTGGAAGTGTCTTCCGAATGTGCTTAAATGATGAATCATGGGGAGGAACAGAACCCACGTGCAGATGTATGATATAATTGTGTTCTTACTAATAACATGCACTCTTGTACTGTTGCTATACATGTATAATGGCTGTTTAGAGTTCTGTATTTTTCTGGGAAATATTCATAGTATACATGGCTAGCTATTATATAATACATCATTTTATTACACTGCAGCAATAGGAATAGGATGTGAAGATATCCCTGATCCTGCGAATGGTAACATTCAGTTCAACGGTGACCAGACTGCTCCGTTTAATGCTGGAACAACTGCTATCTACGAATGTAACCAAGGATACATATTGGATGGGGATGAATCTGAAAGACTCTGTAGACAACAGAACTTGTTCTATGATTGGACTGAAACAGCTCCCATCTGTGTTTGTAAGTAGTTCATCCAAATAGAGGTTTTAACACACCAAAATGGAGCTAATTATTTATTATTGTACTGTGGTTTTTTCATGTGAATCTTTATTGCAGCTATTACCTGCCCTGCTCTTGTTTCTCCTGATAACGGTGATGTTGCATACAATAATGATGCTGATTCATCTAGAGAGTACGCGTTCTCAACCATTGCGATTTTCAGTTGCGTCGATGGATTTGGCATTGTGGGAACTGCCACCAGCTCTTGTGTTCTAGACGATAGTGGCACGGAAATATTTAAACCCTTTCCGCCAACATGCGAACGTGAGTCAATCTGAAAATGAGCCGTGTTTGTGAGTAACTTCACTATTGCTGTACGTGTTAATAAGAAAATTGTGTGCAAATGTTAAGATGTCAATATCCACCCTCACAGCCATATTTTGTCCCCTGCTGGATGATTTAAGGAATGGCGAAATATCCTACGAATTTGCTGCAAATGACGAATTTGCTGCAAATGAGGATTTACCGTATGGGACTGTGGCCTCCTACAGCTGTACTGCTGGTCACATCCTTGTGGGTGGTGAAACAAGAAAATGCACTGGAGGTAGTATCTTTACCCTGGGATATTTCGATGGGATCGAGCCAGTTTGTCAAGGTACCTGCAGTTATACAAGTCATGCAGTTGTCAATTATTATACTCATAGAACTGCATACATTTGAGTCACACTCTTCAAATTTTCTTTGTTATCTATAGAAATTACGTGCCCTGAATTAGTAGTCCCAGAAAATGGATATACTGCTTTCTCCACTGATTTGGATGCTCCTTACGACCTTGGAGTGACTGCTACCTATTCCTGTGCTGATGGTTTTTCGATGGAGAATGGGGATAGTGAGAGGACGTGTGGCTATGATGGTGGTAGTACCGTCGGCCAATGGAGCGGAGATGCCCCTGTGTGTGTCGGTGAGCCAACCAACCAACATACATGGACTCATATAGGATATTGGATTTTTAATTATGACTATACATGCATGCATGTCACTGTTCTTTACAATAGAATCTGTTCTTCAATAGAAAGTGTTCTTCTTATGTAGGTGTTTGTGAATTATTGGATGTGCCTCCATATGGGAGCATTGGATACTCTATGCCTGCTGATAAGAACAACGATTACCTTGCTGGTACTGTGGCAACATTCCAGTGTGAAGAAGGGTTTGAAGTCTTTGGACACACGATGAGAAAATGTCAGAATAACATGACCTGGAGCGAAAGCTCTCCTAGTTGCTTGGGTAAGATCCGTTTTTATATCTCTTTGGGAAAACCACTATGCATGAGCCTCTTTATTTCCCAAATTCCCAGTTGCTTGCCCTGGATTGCCTAACATAGAAACTGGTGAAATTGAATACACAACTAGAGCTAATACTGATGGAAACTATCGGTCTGGAACCTTTGCTACATACAGTTGTGAAGAGAACTTTAAAATAGCAGGTGTGGATACTGCTGTAAGAATGTGTGAGCCAGACATGGAATGGTCAGGAGCAACCCCAACCTGTGAACGTAAGAATTGGAATTGGAACAGATACACTTCAGTACATCCTCTGTTCATTTCCTTGCAGCTATCATGTGTCCCGATCTCCCTGACCCTGGCGATGGAGACATTGTTTTCATGAACGATACCACAGCCCCATTTCACCTAGGAACTCACGCAATGTATAAGTGTGATGAAGGTTTTGTGCCAGTAGGAGGAGATGCGATCAGAGTGTGCTTGAATGTTGGACAAGACGAGGGTCAGTGGGATGGAACAGTACCATCTTGTGAATGTAAGTGATTTTCAATGCTGCAACTGTCTAACTCTACCGGTATAATTGTTATCATGAATTTAGCAACAGGCTTCTATAATATAGAGCTATAGCAGCTAGATGCATTGATTGTAATCATGATTGACATCTCTTTCCTCAGCTGTGCAATGCTTAAAGCTACATGTTTCAGCTACTGCTGAGATCATCTACGAATCAGTTGATTCAAACTATCCTTTTGGCACTGAAGCTTTTTACAAATGCGCTGATGGATTCCGCTTAGAAGCTGGGGACAAACTGAGAGTATGTGAAATGAATGGCTTGAACACTACAGGAACTTGGAGTGGTGTGGAACCTATCTGTGGAAGTAAGCACATCATTATTTAATCGCTCTCAGTTATAGCCTTATTGTAGTTATTGTTGTTAGTATCGGGTATGTTCATGTAGGGATCATGCCAAGGTGCCCGGATATTGACAATCCAGACAATGGTAGAATCGACTTTGCTCCGGATAGTATGGCTCCATTTGACAATGGAACCATTGCAACGTATGACTGTGATCTAGGCTACCAATCAGAGGGTGGAGATAGAGTAAGGGTATGTGAAGAGAATGGATTCAGTGAAATTGGAGCATGGAGAGGAACCGCACCAGTCTGTGCTGGTATGTGCTCCTGTGTTATTTTTGTTAGCGAACATTTAAACATGCTGTATATTCAAAACATATGTAGTTACCTTTTAACTTTTATTTTAATATGTCCTACATGCAGCTGTGGTTACATGTCCTACATTGGTACTTCCGAATAATGGGTCTATTGTCTACTCGGTGGACACGGTGAGAATTGGCTATGGGGTGACTGCCACGTATAGCTGTGATGTGGAAGGGCTGGGTCTGAGCAAAGGAGACACTGTTAGAACATGTGCTCCAGATGGAGATGGTGATGATATTGGGCAATGGACTGGATATGCCCCAAGTTGTGAAAGTGAGTGGTAATTGTTCAACAGTCAAGCACCAACTTACGGCCAGATATTAACCAGAACTTTCGTAACTTCAACTTTCCTATAGTATAAGTGCATTACATTTTTCTCAAGAGAAGGTGTAATTTACTGCACAGTTTAATATTGTGCACTCCTATATTTATTCACAGAAATCCAGTGTGAGGACATAGGAGATCCATTCTTTGGACAAATTCAATTTTCCAAAGACAGAGTTGCTCCATTTGACTATGGCACAACAGCTACCTACACATGTCAATCTCCTCTAGTTCTTGATAATTCGTCAGAGAATGTACGAGTCTGTATTGGAGACGGCAGCAGTGCCGATGGTGAATGGACTGGCAGTGATCTTATCTGCATTTAACAAGACTTGTACTAGATTCTTGTCAGACTCTCAAACTCTAACAAAAAAATGTGTGCTTTGCCAAATTAGCCATACAAAGTAGTGTACGTGTAGATGAATATAAATACCTTTTTTTTTACCCACATTGTTTTCTCCAAATCTCAGTTAATTAAGGAGCTCTGTAGAGTAGGTTGCACCAAATGCTATAGCTATTAATTATAACGAGCTGGATTTATATAAAATCCTAACTTTTGTGCGTGAGTTCTTCCTCAAGTGATTGTACAGTAGATTAACTTTGTGCTGCAGTTTGGTCAGATGACCTTTAATAATGGTGCAAGACAGAAACAACAGAACAACAGCACTGATGAAAACTGAAGTACACAAGCCAAACAGGAGGTGTAGATCTATATCTATAGTGGAACTGCTGAAAAGGTTACCGTGCATGGTGCTAGAGAAAAGTAGCGTGTTGGTGTATAGGGCATATTTTTCTTAGCCCCGAGATGGAGAGCTTTCATCCCCTCCCCCCCCCCCAAAAAAGCATATAAGAGCTGGTGGTGGGTGTTCCGTCTGCATGCACTGTGCCCAGAGTTTTCTCTGTAAATGTTGTGCTATTTTCGATCCTCAATCTCAATTAAACATACAATTTGCTTCTATATTTTGTAGGCCTATAATTATTATAGGAGGTGGTTATTTTCGTCTAGAGCTAGGTTGTTAGTACCACTACCGACCAGTGTGGGCACATCCCTAGCCGGCCTGCATCTGTATGTAGCAATATTTATAGAGTGATAGACCTATGGTTATCCCCCTTGATCTACCATCATGACAACTAATGCTTATTGTTAAAGTAAAGAGTATGAGTATATAGTAGATTAACTTTGTGCTGCAGTTTAACTAGTCAGATGACCTTTAATAATGGTGCAAGCTAGCGAGGTTGTTTGTACCACTACCGACCAGTGTGGGCACATCCCTAGCCGGCCTGCATCTGTACGTAGCAATATTCAATATTCTGACTTTTTTAGGGAAATTAACCAAACATAAAAGTACAAATTTAGCTTGTGTAGTTTATAATCACGCGTACATAAGATTCGTATATATATTATACTCGTGCATGTAAAGTTTTTGCTTTAAAATTCTGTCCCTGATGCTCTAGCTTTAGTCTAATTAGTTGAGCTTTTGAACTTCGTAAGCGGGGCACTCCTGTGTATTGACTAGGGTGGGGCTGGGGTAGTGGTGGAGTAATCCTGGTATACTGAGCACAGACGCGTAGATACGATCTTCTATAATAATTTTTAGGCAATGACATAATTATGCAGTTGTATGGTGCTTGATAAGAACACAGTCATTACATTACCTTTGGAATTGCATTGTTTTGTAGTAGACCTTGGCTTTCTTTTGTGGTGGAAACAAAGGGCAAACAAGGTGGCAGCAAGTACCAGAAACACAAAACTACCAAGCGATATTGAAAATCCTGCACACCACGATTGTTAGTGTTCAGTAAAAGATAAAAACAACAACATTATTATTATGGACTTACCAATTACAATTCTTTCACATTGATATGATCTATGGTTGTCAATCATCGCTGTACTCATAGAATCTACATAATTATCATAAACGGTATATATAATTATATACAAGCATAATTATCATGATATAGTGAATACAGAGCAGCACTCTATTAAATATAGACATTTGTCTACTATATATGCATGCATACATGAAAATGAATTCAAAGGGTGTGTATATCAAAATTGGGTTGCATGATGTCGGGTTCATGATCACAAGGTGCATATATATGCACCATACACTCTGTGTATGCACTATTTTGGCTTTGCATAATTATTATACCATTCACTGTCATTGCCATGATTGAGCTATTAGTGGTGGTAGGTTCATGCAGCTCAGAAGTTGGTGCTTCATGCAAGAGCATACCTGTAGACGAAATGGCATGCATGCATACAATAAATGGGGACAGTTGAATCTCAATTACTTGGTAGAGAGACATTGTTACTCCTGCAATGTGATGTCACACAAGTGTATGGAGAATCAGAGGAACTGCAGACTCTCATTTCTACACACTGTAGCGACACATTCACAGACTGATAGTGCTGATATAGCTCAGAGTTCAGGTAAACAGTTTCACTGTATTGTTTGTACAAAGGGTTGTGTTGATGCAATGTCAAAAATTTCCCCAAGAGAGGTTGTCTGCTGTGTATACTGCCAGTGTATATGTTCCATACTATACAGCTGTTTTCAAATGCGGTGCATGTAACAGAAACAATGGCCTGGTTGGTTTGAAAATGCTCCTGAACGTTTACCTCAAGTGACGGTCCTTGTTGGGAAAACCATCAGTAACAAACATGTTTTATGCTTAATACAAAGCTATAACTATGTACTTAGATTTTAAAACCAAAAACCAAAGATGGTGCTTTTTCATTATAATCATACCTTGTTAGTCTATAATACACACCATTTATGGTGTATAATCATATAACTCACCAGAAAATTGGAAATCAAGGCCATTGCTTGTTCCAATACCTACAACGTTGACTGCTTGCACTATAATTTCATATGGTGTGCACTCCTCCACACCATGCTGCTGGAACACGAATTTCGTCTCGTTGATTGAATGACTGCTTTCATAGCCACTAAAAAAGTTTCGAATTGTTACAATGTATAGGATGATCTCTGAATCATTGTATGTTAAATCAAGCATTTCGGGAGGTTCCCATGAAATTATGGAAATGTGTTCGATTTTCAGTACAACGCTTAGATTTTTTACAGCAGCTGGTATCCCTATACACAATTTTAAATCAATTTCATCATGCTGGCATAATAATTATTCTCTATTTATACCTTGTACTCGCAAAACTGCAGGTTCTGTTAGAGTGTTGGGATGGATGACACAATGTATAGTTATGTTGTCATTATCTCTTTCCTTGGCAATCTGTTGTAGAAATTACAACAATGGGTAAGGAATCGTTATGATGAATTAGATGAAGTTGTATGTGAGCTCCTCCCTGACAAACAAACTGTAGTCTAGGTAACCGCCTTATCAGTCAAGTAGGCTAAAAATCTGTGTCCTTTGATGTAAGCTTTGATGTCTCTTTGTGCATAT